>NC_052401.1:13472753-13502753 GCF_009389715.1 Phoenix dactylifera | reverse complement strand
ATGTTTGCTAAAGTAGTCTAAGATGATTCATGCCTAGGAAGATGAAGTGTGCTGCATCCTAGATTAGCATACTTAGGTAGACACTTCATGCTACACCGAAGATGGATCTTCCTAACACTCTTTATATTTTTATTTTAAAAGGCTTGTAGCCAAAATTGCATGCCTCTCCAAAAGACAAAAATTAAGAACACAATCCTTGATGCAATGCTATGTGGTGGATTCCAAACTCTAGATCTATTTACTTTGATAAATTTCAATTCGTACTCATAGATTAATTTAGTTAAATCAAGTTAGCACATCCTTCTTCTTGATTTATTTTTAAAAGAAAAATAACTTATTCTTCAATCTCTGTGGACCGACACCCGTAATCACTATCCTACAGGATACGTGCTATTGCGTGGTTTATTTTTGAAATTGAAAAGAACCGATCAATTTTTGGCGCCGTTGCCGGGGATTGCTTGCATAGTTATTTTTCCTATCATTAAAAAAAAAATTTAATTAATTAAAAAAAAACTTTCAAAATATATATATATATATATATATATATATAAAATTATTCTCTATTATTGTTACTTTTCTTATCTCCTTTTTCTCTTCTACTAATTTTTTTTTTAATTTTTCTTTTGGTCTTATTTGATCAGGAATCGAAGAGGAGATCTGGGCTATCAGAAAGGAATGCTTTGGAGGTTTGCTAAAAAAAAAAAATTTAAAATTGCTGGGGAAATTCCCTTTGGTAATCTCTAAACCTTTCTTATTTAAATTAATTATTAGCTTGAAATTTTGTGGTGATTGTTTGATTTCAATTTCAGCAAGAGTGTGAATGCATGCTTGATGCACATACACAAATCAATCTGCACATAGTAAGGGCAATCACCCCAACAAGATAAGAGCCGGATTTCATCACCGGACTCTTGTCCAACTTAGGTGAACTCAATCTCACATAGTGTCACTTTGATTAAAATCAATTAGACATTGGCTCCTAGGGACATTCGAGCTCAATAGGACGAAGATCACCGAAAGTTGCACCAATTTCGCTCTGTGGCTTAGTTGATGTCTAGGCAAGCTTTGTCCCTATAAGGGAGATAGTTCATCTGTTCGAGGAAAGTGGGTTTTAAGTGGGACCTTTACGAACGCATCGTGACCCCTCCACTTACCTGGGAGCTTACCTGGTCAACTCGGTTCATTAGACCGGATTGGAGGCTTAGGTGCCCTCTTCAAACCAGTTAGGAGCTATCTAGTGATTTTAGGACAAAGACTAGGATTGATATGCTTTTCTCTTTTGTTGCCCAGAGATGGTCACCCAAGAGGGGGGTGAATTGGGTGTTTTAAAACTTTTTGTCTAATTAAAACAAAATACACAAGTGTATGTGCAAAGGTGAAGCTAAAGTTGCAACCACAATCAAACGCAAACACACAAAGATTTATAGTGGTTCGGAGCTTCCACTGCTCCTACATCCACTCCCCAAACACCTTTGAAAATTTCCACTATAATCAGCGATTACAGTCCGGTAGTTTTGCGAGTGCACTACCCAACTCGTTGTTTTACCCCGGGCTAACAATGAACCCTACAATCCCCCAATTTAACCTAGGCTTGGGACGCCTATCCCTTGTTCCAAGTCCCTTGACTGGAACAAGCACAATAATCAAATGTTTTACAAAGATTTGAAAGCTCTTATAAAAGCAAATATATCAATGAAAAACAACAAAATCGGAAGAACCCTTTTTGCCGTTGGAAGCGTGGGTGATGGTGGTTCTTCCGATGTGGATCACGTTGGCTTGAATGCTAGCTTTGAATGCCGAGTGGGAGTGAGTAGTTGAGCACGAAATCAGATGAGAAAGCTTGAATGCACTTGATTTCTCCTCTTGAAAGCACTAACTCCCTTGAACCTCTTTCTCTTTCTTCTCTCTTGAATGATCTTGTGTTTGGTTGGTTAGAAGTTGTTTTAAAGGCACTTAAAAGCTCCCTTTTATAGCCCTACAAGCAATAGATCCGTTAGACACAAAGAAATGACCGTTTGAAATTCAAACAAACTTGCAAAAGTGTGTCAGTCGCGTCCCAGGCGCTCCGGAGACATCTCCGCTTCAACGCGAGACGTCTCGGCTGTATAAAAATTCTTTTGACGATGTTTGGAGTCGACTCGGCGCTTTACGGGAACGTCTCTGAAGAAGAACAGCTTGAATGCTTGTTTTTCTGTTTTTCTGAGAGAGTCGGCTCGGCACTTTACGGGGACGTCTCGGGATGTTTGCATTTTTTGCATGGGGACGACTCCGCGACGTCGGGGACGACTCCGCAGTTTTATCACCGAAAAACAAGTCCTCTGGAATCCCCTGAGAGAGTCGACTCCGCGCTTTCTCGGGACGTCTCGGGAAGTTTGCTTTTTATGCATGGGGACGACTCCGCGTCCTTCGGAGACGACTCGCGCGCATCCCTTGAAATCGGCCTTTCTGCCGTCTCTGAGAGAGTCGACTCCGCAGAGTCGGGAGTCGACTCCGACCCTGCGAGACGCCTCGCCAGGTGCCGGGGACGTCTCTAGACGTGCCAATTCATCCTCTTCGTGCCAGAGACGTCTCTGGGACAAACCGGAGACGTCTCGGCTGTCCCTGATCTGTTTTCTTCATCTCAAAAAATCTTCAAAAAATCCTTGAAAAATATGGGAACATGCCTTGACAATTCTTAACAATATTCTTAGTTAAACACCTGAAATTCTCAAATAAATTATTAATATAAAGGGAATTATACTCTAGTGTTTTGTATTCATCAAAATCCATTAGGGGGTCAACAATCTCCCCCTTTTTGATGATGACAAAACACTGAGTATATGCAAAATTCGAAATTTAAATATATACACAGTATTTGATCAGATGTACAAGTATTGTGTTTTGGTTAGAGCTAGATACAGTGTGCATAATTCAATATAGTCAACTTTCAGTTCTATCCTTATGCATAAGTATTGATCTTAGTAGCTCTTGAGCAATTTTGGCATATCAACTGAATTTGAATCAAGTTAAAATGTAAATTAATGAAATATTGATGCTAAAGACAATTGAAAGCTAAATACTTTTTGACTCCCCCTTTCTTTTCCAGAAGGACAATTGTCTTAAAGCCAATATTCTTCAATTTTATCTTTTCTTAATTCAACTTTTAAGTATTAGTGTAAACTTTGTATTTTGCATTCCATATATTGGTTCTATTCCATATATTGGTTCTACTCCCCCTTTTTGTCATCAACAATGAAGGGGACAAATTTTTCTTAGGTACCTAAAACGCAATTCCTATTAGAATTCAGCATATTACTATGAATCACTCAAGGATATTCAAGTTATGCTCCCTCTTTCCAAGTTATTTCTATTAATGAATTCAGCATTCATTTCACTCCCCCTTTGTTTTGGAATTCATTTCAGACCTTTCAAATGCAGTTATTACAGGTTGTGCTCCCCCTTTTTCATATGCATTGTCAAGTTGGGAAAGGAGTAATATTATTGCACATTGTTAAGTTTGATCATTCAAAGCATCAAAATTAGAAACATACACAGAGTTTGATACCACAGAATTAGAAATATACACAAAGTTTCAAAAAGAAAGGTATGACCTTCATATTGTATTACAATCATTTGAAATCATTACAAGTATTGATGGCTAATACAAAAGAAGTTTCAAATAAGCCTAGGGTTTTACAAAAAGATGAATCCTAGATGTCTACAAAATGTCCCTCACCGGCGACCACGCTCAATAGCCCCAGCAGTAGCCTCTATAAACCCAGTTATTGCATCCATTAGTGTTTTAAATTGATTTCCTTGAGACTGATTGAAGGCTGTCACTAGTGCTTCAAATTCATGAGTTGCCCTTTCAATTCTTCCTCTAAGTTGGGCAGCCACAGTGCCCACATTGCCTCCAGGGCTCGTCAACTCTTGAAGACCATCCGATATGATCTTCAATTCAGCCTGTATCTCAATTGATCTTAAGGTTTGGCTTGTTCCGACATGAACCAATTCTGACGCTGTAGCTTCTATCTGAGCTTTGATTTCCTTCAATTCTTGTAGGAGTGCTTCATGTGAGGTACGGATGGGAGCTAACTCAGCAGAGACTATTGATCTCATCTCTTCCCTCATCTGCTGGCATATCACAGATGCTAGGGTGTGCATCTGCTCATCTGATAGGGACAGTGATCCACTGACTGGAGGAGGAGGCACTGAGGTGGGTGGTTCAGCCGAGCTGGAAGGTACATCAGAAAAGGCCATAGGGCTATGTGGAGGAGAGAGGTGGTCAGGCTCCTGATGTGGGATCTCAGGCTCTATGGTTTGGGATTTTCTTTTAGGGGCCTTAACCCAAGACCCGTCTTTTTTGTGAAACTCCATCCTATGTAATGTGCTCTCATTGTAGTAGTCAGTGTTTCTCAAAGGTTTTTCTGGCTCATTTTCAGGAATTGGAACCTTAAAATGTTTGAACAGTAGGGTGAAAACCATCTCATATGGTATGCTAAATCTGGAATACCTATGACATATGGAGATGTAGTTCAACATGAGCCTAGGGAGGTTTAGGGGAATCCCTAGCAAGATATGGTGCATAATAGCTAAGTCTCGCTCCGAAACGAAATCGAAGCGACCGGTTTTTGGAAACAAGACCCGGTTAACTATGCTCAAAAGCAATCTCATTTCGGCATTGAGGTCTTGGGACTTAACTATGTCAAGAGGGCCGCAATCCTCTCTTCCTAAAAGTAGGTTTAGGGCAATCTCCCTTTGGGGATGTGAGGTCGGAGCCTCACCGTATTTGGGGATTTGTAACAAGTTAGATAGGATGACCTCATTGATTTCTATCAATGTGCCTCGGACATATCCGGTGTACCCCGAGTCCCCTAGGCCATATTGCTAAACATTTTTCTCACTAGGCCTGGATATGTTGACATATTTAGGGAACATAGGTGTTCCCAACCTTGGGCACGGAGTCTCTCTCCAATAGAGAACCCCTCACTAGCTAGAAACTGGAAATCTATATATCTACCTGTGGTTACTGTGCGATTTGCACAGGAGAGGGTCACGGTTGGCGGAGCAACCGGAGGAGGCGGCGCGGAGGGCTCTTCCCTCCGTTCCTCGTCGTCGTTTGCTACTCTAGGACGCCTCCCACCCGTTCGCCCAGCTTTCTTAGGTGCCATGGATTGGAAATCTAGGGAAATGGGGAGAGATTTTGGTTCGGTTTGTGGTGGAGAGAAAATGGAGGCTAGGGTTTGTGTTTTCGTTGGGGACGAAAGAAGGTAGCTCGGGTCGGCTCGAGCTGTTTCGACCTAATTTAAAAACTTTCATTCGGTCCCCGAGACGTCTCCGCGACTAATGCGAGAGGTCTCGCCGGGGGGACGTCTCTGTGATTTGCCAGAGACGTCTCCGGCACTGAAAAATTTCACAATGATTTCTATCTTTTCCCAATTTATTTTATTCAACCACAATAATCAGCGTGATTTCTTTTGGTGAATATAGAGTGAGTTTTCTTGTGATCCTTCCCTTCAATAATACATCCTATAAAAGTTTGATAATGATTTTTTGAATTATCAATATTGAAATGAGGAATGTTTGACCAAATTTCGAATGCCTATGAAATAGGCTCTGAAAATATCTCCATGAAGAGTCCAAGGAAGGGTAACCATCCTCCGGAAAGTCAAACAATTCGTCATCTAACTTTGATAGATTCATGTTTTCACTTATTAGATACTAGGTTTGCTATTTGTGACCTTGAAGTGTATTATTAGTTTGAGTAGCATTCACATGTATCTCTAGAGCTTACAAAGCATTGCATTACAGGTTCAATCTATTTGCTAGGATCATACAAGCACAAAGCATTCCTTAAAAAATTGAACCTATCTTTACAAAGGGGCTTTGTAAAGATATCGGCCAATTGATTTTCAGTACATACATACTCAATCATCACATCATTTTTCAGCACATGATCCCTTATAAAGTGATGCCTAATCTCTATGTGTTTTGATTTAGAGTATTGAACAGGATTTTTTGTTAAATTAATTGCACTTGTATTATCACATCTAATTGGTAAGTTGTCCATTTTGATACCGAAATCTTCAAGTTGTTGCTTAATCCAAAGAACTTGGGCACAACAGCTTCCAGCTACAATGTACTCAGCCTCAGCTGTGGACAAGGCAACTGAATTCTGTTTCTTGCTAAACCAAGAAACCAAATTAGCACCCAAGAATTGACATGTGCCACTTGTGCTTTTTCTGTCGAGTTTGCACCCGGCAAAATCAGCATCGGAATAAGCAATTAAATTTATATCAGATTGTTTAGAATACCATAAGCCTGTATTAGATGTCCCTACTAGATATCTGAATATTCTTTTAACAGCTTGCAAGTGTGATTCCTTAGGACATGCTTGGTATCTAGCACACATGCAAATACTGAATAATATGTCTGGTCTACTAGCAGTAAGGTAAAGTAAAGAACCTATCATACCTCTGTACAATTTGCATTCTATACTTTTACCTTTTTCATCTTTGTCAAGCTTGCAACTTGAGCCCATAGGTGTGCTGATTTCCTTTGCATCCTTCATCTTGAACTTTTCCAACATTTCCTTGATGTATTTGGACTGACTGATGAAGATGCCTTCCTCTGATTGTTTTATTTGTAGCCCAAGGAAGAAGTTGAGCTCACCCATCATGCTCATTTCAAATTCTCCCTGCATAAGCTTAGCAAACTCTTGACAAAGACTATCATTAGTAGCGCCAAAAATTATATCATCCACATAAATTTGCACAAGCAATAAGTCATTCCTTTTTCTTTTAATGAAGAGGGTTTTGTCTACATTTCCTCTCTTAAACTTATTTTCAATTAGAAAATTACTTAATCTTTCATACCATGCCCTAGGGGCTTGCTTAAGTCCATACAATGCTTTATGCAATTTAAAAACATAATATGGATGTAAGTGGTTCTCAAAACCTGGAGGTTGTCCTACATAAACTTCCTCCATTATATAACCATTTAAAAAGGCACTTTTTACATCCATTTGATAGAGTTTGAAATCCATGAAGCATGCATATGCCAAAAGTAGTCTAATAGCCTCTAACCTAGCAACAGGAGCAAAAGTTTCATCAAAATCTATTCCTTCCTCCTGATTATATCCTTTGGCTACTAGCCTGGCTTTGTTTCTTATTACTATTCCATCTTCATCTAGTTTATTTCTATATACCCACTTGGTGCCTATAATTGAAACATTAGGGGGTCTTTTCATTAGAGTCCAAACTTGATTTCGTTCAAATTGGTTTAATTCCTCTTGCATAGCATTCATCCAATTTTCATCTTTTTCGGCTTCTTCTAGTGATTTAGGCTCTATCTGTGAAACGAATGCAAGATAATTGCTAGTGTTTCTTAAAGAGGATCTTGTCCTTATCCCTTGTGAAGGATCACCAAGGATTAGATCCCTTGGATGACCATGTGCATACCTCCATTCCTTAGGAAGATCTTGATTTCTCGCTGGAGGTTGATCTTCTTCATCTTGCTAAATTGTATCTTCTTTGATTTCATCCTCATGTTGTTTGTCTTGTATGGAGAATTCCTTCATTCTGTCTTCAAGTACTCCTGCATCACCATCTTCTTCTTTTCTAGAAGAATCTCCATTAGCTTCATCAAAAACAACATGAATGGATTCTTCAACAACGAGAGTTCTCTTGTTGAAGACCCTGTATGCTCTACTAGATGAGGAATAACCTAAGAAGATCCCCTCATCTGATTTAGCACTAAATTTACTTAGATTGTCCTTTCCATTGTTTAAAATAAAGCAGCGACAACCGAAAACATGAAAATAGCTTATATTAGGCTTCTTATTTTTCAACAACTCATAAGGTGTTTTCCTTAAGATAGATCTAACTAAAGCACGGTTTAAAATATGACATGCAGTATTTATTGCTTCAGCCCAAAAGTACTTTGGTAGATCCGATTCGCACAACATGGTACGAGCCATATCTGCTAGTGTGCGATTCTTCCTACCACCCCATTTTGTTGGGGTGTCCTAGGGGCCGAGAAATTGTGATTGATACCGTTTTCTTCACAAAATTTTTCAAAATGCTGATTTTCAAACTCGGTACCATGATCACTCCTAATTGCTTTTAGTTTTAGATTAAGTTCATTCGAAATCCTATTATGAAACTTGATGAAAGCGGAAAAGGACTCATCTTTGTGTGCAAGAAATGAAACCCATGTAAAACGTGAAAAATCATCAACAATTATAAGACCAAACTTCTTACCCCCTAGACTAGCAGTTCTAGTGGGTCCAAATAAATCCATGTGAATTAGTTCTAGGGGTTTTGATGTTGAGACTATGTTCTTAGACTTGAAGGAACTTCTTGTCTGTTTTTCTAGTTAACATGCAGCACAAATTTTGTTCTTTTCAAAGTCTATTTTTGGTAGTCCTCTGACTAGATCTTTTGTAATCAATTTAGAAATTAAATCCATGTTAGCATGCCCTAACCTACGATGCCATAACCAGCTAGTCTCATTGACTTTGGCATCCATGGCTACAAGACATTGGCCATCCTTCATGGTGAGATCATCAAGATCTACCATGTAAACATTTCCACGCCTATGTCCCGTAAGTATGATCTCATTGTCAACTGGACTACTAATTATGCATAGTGAAGATTCAAAAGACACTTTAAAGCCCTTGTCACAAAATTGACTTATACTTAATAAATTATGTTTTAATCCATTAACTAACAATACATTGTCAATAAATGAGGAGGGTGATATGGAGATTTTACCAACGCCAATGATTTGACCTTTAGCATTGTCTCCAAATGTGACTACTCCTCCTTCTTTTGATTTCAAGGTGACGAAAAGGCTCTTGTCACCAGTCATGTGCCTTGAGCAACCACTATCAAGATACCACATTCTCTTTTTACTCCCGGCTGCAAGGCATACCTGCAAAATAATCATGTGAAGCTCTTAGGTACCCAAGTTTTCTTGGGTCCTTCTTGGTTAGTGTAGTTGGTTCCCTTAGGCACCCACACTTTAGTTGTGTTTTTACTCTTTACAAATGTATTCTTGTTAGTTTGAATCTTTCTTTGAATGCAAGAATAGGCTTTGTGTCCACTTTTCCCACAATGAAAGCATGTAGGTTTTTCAGTTTTGATATCTTTTGCTTTCACAAAAAAATTCTTTAGATATTTTTGTTGTTTGCTAGTTTTGTATTCTAATCCGGCTTTATTAAAAACAGCTCTTTGATTGGATAGAATAAGATTTAATTTTTCAGAGCTATATGTAAATTTCTCCACAATTGGTTTGTACTTATGTACCTCATTTTTAAGATCCAAATTTTCTTTAGCCAATTCTTCCTTATCATTTTTAAGGAATTCAACATTTTGTGCAAGTGAGGTATTACTATTGAGTAGGAATTTAACTTTTAGATTTAATTCCTTAATGAGTGTTTTTGCCGTTTCATTTTCAATGCTAAGTTTTGAATTTTTATTCTCTAGGTCAATAGTGTTAACATTTTCAAAGTTCTCCTTCTCAATCAATAGGTTTTTAATGTCATCCTTTAGTTTTTGATTGGAGGCCTTTAATTCTTTATTTTTTGCTCCTAACATACTACAATCACTCATGAGCTCTTGGAAGGCTTCATATAATTCTTCTAAAGTAAAATCTGTAGTTGAGCTTTGACATACCTCATCGTCGTCGAATGCCATGAAACACAAGTTGGCGGTCTCTTCCTTCTCTTCCTCGGAGGAGGATGTGTCACTATCATCCCAAGTTACTTTCAACGCCTTCTTCTTCTTCTTTCCATAGTGCTTCTTCTGTTGAGGGCATTCGGAGCGGATGTGTCCCGGTCTCTTGCAATCATAACATATGATTGGGTCTCTTTCTTTTTCTTTTTCCTTTTTCCAATCATTTCTCCCTCCAAACTTCTTTCTTGGGAAGGGTTTCTTTCTTCTCATGAATTTTTTGAACTTCCTTACTATTAAACCCAAGTCTTCATCTTCACTTTCTTCTTCACTCTCACTGCTTTCTTCTTCACAAACATTTGAAGTAGCCTTGAGTGCGATTGTCTTCTTCTTTGGCACATCTTCTTCATGTTGCTTCATTGTGAGCTCATGCGTCATCAATGAGCCCAATAGTTGTTCAAGTGCCAATGTGTTGAGGTCTTTAGCTTCTACGATCGCCGTGACCTTCGCTTCCCAAGCTTTTGGCAAGGACCTGAGAATTTTACTCACAAGTTCTGGGTTAGTGTAAGATTTACCCAAATTCTTTAGACCATTTATTATATCAGTGAAGCGTGTGAACATGCATGATATAGTTTCGTTGGGTTCCATCTTAAATAACTCATATTTGTGAACTAGAATGTTCACTTTAGACTCTTTGACTTGATTGGTACCCTCGTGGGTAACTTCAAGCCTATCCCATATTTCCTTGGCGGAACTACAGGTGGAGACTCTATTGAACTCATTTACATCTAGAGCACAAAATAATGAGTTCATGGCTCTAGCATTGAGTTGAACCATCCTACTATCATTCTCATCCCAATCCTCTTCAGGTTTGGAAACTTGAATGCCATTAACTATGTGATATGGTTCGTGTGGTCCTTTGATTATGACCCTCCACAAGGCATAATCTTGTGTTTGAATAAAAATTCTCATTTTAGTCTTCCAATAGGAATAATTTGTCCCATTGAAGAGTGGAGGTCTATTGGTAGCCTGCCCCTCAGCAGGAACATTGTTGAAGGGTGTTGCCATCTTGATCTTTGGCAAAGACGGTTAGGTCTTCAAGAAATACACAGAGCACCTGCTCTGATACCACTTGTTGCCCAGAGATGGTCACCCAAGAGGGGGGTGAATTGGGTGTTTTAAAACTTTTTGTCTAATTAAAACAAAACACACAAGTGTATGTGCAAAGGTGAAGCTAAAGTTGCAACCACAATCAAACGCAAACACATAAAGATTTATAGTGGTTCGGAGCTTCCACTGCTCCTACATCCACTCCCCAAACACCTTTGGGAATTTCTACTATAATCAGCGATTACAGTCCGGTAGTTTTGCGAGTGCACTACCCAACTCGTTGTTTTACCCCGGGCTAACAACGAACCCTACAATTCCCCAATTTAACCTAGGCTTGGGACGCCTATCCCTTGTTCCAAGTCCCTTGACTGGAACAAGCACAATAATCAAATGTTTTACAAAGATTTGAAAGCTCTTATGAAAGCAAATATATCAATGAAAAATAACAAAATCGAAAGAACCCTTTTTGCCGTTGGAAGCGTGGGTGATGGTGGTTCTTCCGATGTGGATCACGTTGGCTTGAATGCTAGCTTTGAATGCCGAGTGGGAGTGAGTAGTTGAGCACGAAATCAGATGGAAAAGCTTGAATGCACTTGATTTCTCCTCTTGAAAGCACTAACTCCCTTGAACCTCTTTCTCTTTCTTCTCTCTTGAATGATCTTGTGTTTGGTTGGTTAGAAGTTGTTTTAAAGGCACTTAAAAGCTCCCTTTTATAGCCCTATGGTGCAAAAATAAAATTGCTCTCCCAAGTGCAGGAGAATCGCACAAGTAGTATACTCGGAAGTCCGAGGTCGATTCCTCAGGGAACGAAATATGGATTATTAGCGTAATTTTAGATTAATTAACTCAATAAACTTGTGGATTAAGATGATGTTTTGCAAATAGAAAATAAATCAGTAAATAGAGAATCGAAGTTTGGATAGATTAAGATGGTGTAGGGATCCAGAATCTCCTTTGATAATATCAAATTCATGCGATAAATTCTATGATTCTTTTGTTTTCTTTAAGAATTATAGGCAGATAAAATTTAATTATGGAGTATGTTCTTGATAACACGAATTCTCTTTCTAAGTATTCAACGTGCCTTATAACGTCAACGATGAATCAAATAATCGAGGAAGACATGTATCAATAAGCATAATCATAAAAGAATTTTCAACATATAAGAATCATGACATAATCAAAAAATAAATCGTATAAAGCAAAGGATTAGAATTTACATCATAAACTCGGTACATCAAAGAATCTTCCTTCACCCATCACCTAGGACTTTAGCCTTCCATTAAAAACATTATCCTCCCTCTCATCACTCTTTTTTTTCTTTTTCTTTTTGGAAACAGGGCATACCCTGTTTCCTTCTTCTCTTTTCCTTCAAACCGCAACAGCCCCCGCCTCCTCTGTTCTTCCTCTTCCTCCTCCCCCCTGCTTTCGTGAGAGCAGCTTCTTATAACAGCCGAGATGCTCACGAGCGTTGGAAAGGAGGAGGATGCGGATGGCTGGGCGGTGATCGCGGCTGCTGCGGCGCTTCACGGGATCGGGCGTTGATCGCGGAAGGTGGGATGAACTGACGCTGGCCCAGAAGCATGGGATCTCGGTCTCGGACGGAAGAAGAGGAGGCAGACGGCTGGGAGATCATGGGCTTGCGGACGTCGCGATGCTTCACGGCTGGCTGGGATGGATGGGATGAGTCGTAGATCTGGAAGACGCCCGGAAAGGAGTTGATTGCGGACGGCTAGAGCGGCTGTGAGGCGGGATCACATGCTGAAGAATGGACTCGGAATCTTTGAAACGGTGAGGGAGGCGGATGCTTGGGAGGTGATCGCGGCTGCTGTTCACGGGCTCGGGCGAACGCTGTGGATACGAGATGATGGATCTTGGACGGACGCTGGGAGAAGGAAGCTGGGAGGCGCCTTAAACGGGCGGAAGAGGCGGGCGGACGATGAAGGGAGTTGATCGCGGGTGCTTCGCCGACGCTAGGAGACGCATGAGGCGGATGAAATTTGGGTGAGCGGAAATAGGGGATGCACGCATGAGATGCTTGCGAGATGATGGGCTCGACTAGGCCATGGCGAGATCGGGTGCGTACAGCTTGGGCTATGCATCTTCCTGAACCAAATCTGTATCAAATATGCATTTTATTTCTGATTTACGATAACCTATACGAAACAAAAGTATAATATTAACTCGACGAAATTATCATCATCTGTTAACAATAAGACTAATTTAAGTGGTATGTAGATCGCACTTTTGTGCTCTCATCACCCTACAAGCAATAGATCCGTTAGACACAAAGAAATGACCGTTTGAAATTCAAACAAACCTGCAAAAGTGTGTCAGTCGCGTCCCAGGCGCTCCGGAGACGTCTCCGTTTCAACGCGAGACGTCTCGGCTGTATAAAAATTCTTTTGACGATGTTTGGAGTCGACTCGGCGCTTTACGGGGACGTCTCTGAAGAAGAACAGCTTGAATGCTTGTTTTTCTATTTTTCTGAGAGAGTCGACTCGGCACTTTACGAGGACGTCTCGGGATGTTTGCGCTTTTTGCATGGGGACGACTCCGCGACGTCGGGGACGACTCCGCAGTTTTATCACCGAAAAATAAGTCCTCTGGAATCCCCTGAGAGAGTCGACTCCGCGCTTTCTGGGGACGTCTCAGAAAGTTTGCTTTTTATGCGTGGGGACGACTCCGCGTCCTTTGGAGACGACTCGCACGCATCCCTTGAAATCGGCCTTTCTGCCGTCTCTGAGAGAGTCGACTCCGCAGAGTCGGGAGTCGACTCCGACCCTGCGAGACGCCTCGCCAGGTGCCGGGGACGTCTCCAGACGTGCCAATTCATCCTCTTTGTGCCAGAGACGTCTCTGGGACAAACCGGAGACGTCTCGGCTGTCCCTGATCTGTTTTCTTCATCTCAAAAAATCTTCAAAAAATCCTTGAAAAATATGGGAACATGCCTTGACAATTCTTAACAATATTCTTAGTTAAACACCTAAAATCCTCAAATAAATTGTTAATATAAAGGGAATTATACTCTAGTGTTTTGTATTCATCAAAATCCATTAGGGGGTCAACATCTTTTTGCATGCTTGATTGATCGAGTACTAGTGTATGCACGGTAGTCGTTCTAGAGTACAAAACCTATTACCTTTTGACCCTGAAATAGAACGAACCCTTAGGAACATTCGAGCTAAGATCAAAACATTAGGATCATCCCCATCTCTTAAGATGGCTGAAGAACAACCCAAACTCCTGCGGGAGTACTTTACTCCCACTATTTACACTTTCCCATCTTGCATTCGATTACCTGAGGTAGCAGCTGTACAATATGAAATAAAGTCTAGTGTGATCCAAATGCTCCCATCTTTTTATGGGCTCACCAACGAAGACCCATACAAATATTTAGATAAATTTCTTGAGATTTGCACCACTGTCAAGATTCAGAACTTCACTGATGATGCCCTGAAACTTAGGTTATTCCCCTTCTCCCTTAAAGATAGAGCCAAACAATGGCTGAATTCTTTAGAAGCTAACTCAATTCGTTCTTGGGATCAAATGCAACAAGAATTTCTTAAAAAATACTTTCCTATAGGAAGAACGAACCAGTTTAGACGTGCCATTACAAGTTTCTCCCAAACCGAGGAAGAAGAATTTCATGAAACTTGGGAGAGATTTCGCGACCTAATCCGTAAATGCCCTCATCATCAAATACCTAAGTGGCAGCTAGTGCAATGTTTCTATGACGGTTTGATGGAACGAAACCGTCAGATGATCCATGCTGCATGCGGGGGGACTTTCATGCTTCGAAATGAGCATGAAGCATGGCAACTATTTGAAAATCTTAATGAAAACTCCCTCCACCATGCTTCATGTTCTCGTCAAGCATCCCCGAATTTTCAAAGAAAAGGGGCCATTTGTGAAATAAGTCATTCTATGGACCTGTCTAGCAAGGTAGATGCATTATCCCATAAGATTGACCAACTGATGATAGGTGGGCATTACATGAACTCTTCCCAAGCACAAGTGTGTGCTATCTGTTCTAGCCCATCACATCCTATTCATGAGTGCCCCTCAGCACCCCAATATCCCGAACTCGTGCAAGAACACATCAATGCTGCCCAAACACAGCCCAGACCGGGTAATGATCCATTTTTCAATACATATAATCCGGGATGGCGGAATCATCCAAATTTTTCTTGGAGGTAGCAAGCTTCTAATACCTCCCAACCCTTCTCCCAAAATTTTCAAAACCCTCAAAATATTCATCCTTACCGTCCCTCGACTCAATTTCAACACACTCCTCCTCCACCCCAAAGAAACACAGCCTTTGAGGAGAAAGTGTTGAACGCCCTTCAAGGTTTGGAAACCATTACACAATTGGTGCACTCTCACACGCAATCAATCGCCAAGCTAGAATCCCAGATGAGGCAACTAGCTAATGCACTGAACAAGCGAGAGGAAGGAAAGCTTCCAAGCCAACCATTAAGTAATCCTAGGAGACAATATATGGCTCAAGAAAATCAACTAAATGCAATTCATCATGAACAAGCCAATGCTTTGACTACCCTAAGGAGTGGACGTGTAGTAGACAATAAGATTGGGGAGGACAACAATAAGGAAGGTGAAGAAGAGGATAAAAATGTGTCAAATAAAAATCTAAAACCTTCTTCTTCTTCTTCAGCTAGTCCACCTTCTGCCAAAACTCATATCCCAAAGGCCCCATTTTCTGAAGCTCTTAATTCACCCTCTCCCTTTGGCAAAAAAGGAACTTCACTAGAGGAAATGATGGAGGTTTTCAAACAAGTGAAAATCAACCTTCCGCTTCTTGATGCTATTAGACAAGTTCCCTCCTATGCCAAATTTCTCAAAGACCTTTGTACACAAAAACGAAAATCTAGGACACATGTGCCCAAAAAGGTCTTCCTAACTGAGCAAGTGAGTTCTATTCTCCAACACAACACCTCTCCGAAATTCAAAGATCCTGGTGCTCCCACCATCTCCTGTGTCTTAGGAAATAATTTTATTGATCGAGCACTCTTAGATCTAGGGGCAAGTGTCAACCTTTTACCTTACTCAGTTTATGAGAAGCTTGGGTTAGGTGAGTTAAAACCAACCTTAGTATCTCTTCAATTGGCTGATCGATCTGTAAAAATACCACGTGGGATAATTGAAGATGTTCTTGTCAAGGTAGATAAATTCTATTTTCCAGTAGATTTCATCGTCCTTGATATGGAACATGAACCTAATCCTAAGAAACAAATCCCTGTGATCCTTGGGCGCCCCTTTTTAGCAACAGCCAATGCGTGCATCAATTGTAGAACAAGGGTAATGAACATATCATTTGGGAACTGAAGGTAAAATTAAATGTGTTCAATGCGGCCGACCAACCCGCGAGGGAAGTTGAGTGTTTTATGATAGACAAAATAGATGACCTCATAGAAGGAGATGCAAAAACTACCTCACTGTGTCTGGCTGAAGACAATAAACTTAGCGCTTGTTGGGAGGCAACCCAATTCTCTTAGATTTCTTTAAACATTGAGGACAATGTTAGGTTTAGGTTTGGGGGTATTTTTAAGTATTTTTTTCATTTTTTTTTGTTTTGTTTGCATCTCTTGCATTCGTTTTCACTTCATAATGTCAGGTTTATCAAAAGAAATAAAAAAATAAAAAAAATAAAAATATTTTTTTTAAAAAAAATGTGTTCATTTTCATTTTTTATAAAATAATAATAATAATTAAAAAAAATTATGAAAAAAAGTTTTTGTTTTTAAAAACCTCATTTCTATACATTAATGCGAGAATGCTAAACACACAAGGTATATAAAATCTAAAAAGCCCAATGACTAGTCGGAAGTAATACAAATTTAAGTTCTTTTTATTAAGTCTCTCTTAGGGAGTTGTAAGCTAATTAATACTTCGGAATTTCACTACACACTGGCCGACACTTCTAAGGTCTAGGCTCGACATTATATTGATAGTATAATAGCAACCTTGGACCCTGATGAATCATACTTATCTAATCCAAAAAAAAAAAAAACAATAAAAAGGATTTAGTCAGGAACATCGAAAAGGGCTACCTATTGTCAAAGGTCAGGTGGGCTTGTGATGAGAACTCCGAGCATAAGTCCGTAGGGGAGTCTTGATGCCCGATACCTTATGCCAACTGGTGTAAGAGTTGTCGACTGATTGCTCGTTACACGGAGAAATCACCACAAGAGTAAAAGTGCACAATATATATAAAAAGAAAAAAAAAACTCTGTATTGACCTTGAAAAAGATAATAGTGTGAAAGCCGTCGTTGTAAAAATTCGAGTAAACTGGAATATTACAGATAAAGCCCGTGAGGTACTAAGGTAAATATCCACAACTCTCGAAATCCTGCAGATAAAATGATTTTGAATCAGTGAATAGGTCCTTTCGACCAATCCTTGGAAACTACTAGTCTTAGCAATATTTTGGAGATCCAAACCCTTAGCTTGTGAACGGTCCAGATTTCACCGAGCACTCCAGTATAAATAAGTCTTACAACTCCCTAACGGAAACTTAATGACCTCAACTTGAATTGCATTTTGACCTAGGATTTGGGCTGACTTAGTAAATAAAACCGTGTGTGCTTTGAAATTCTTATCATTTATGTATCTTAAATTAGATTTTAATAATAAAAAAAAGAGAGTTTTTGAAATTCTTTACTAGTATGCATTTGGAATTTGATTTTCACTTCATAGATCAATCGATCTTAAAAAAATAATAATAATAATAACAATAATAATAAATGATTTACAGCAGTTTGTGGGTGTCTGAGCCAGAAACCCTCACGAGATAAAACTCGTCCACTAGGGCCACCTAGGGGTTTAAAGCCTTATTGCATACGGTAAATGCAATCGCGATTTCTGCGAAAGTGAGTTAATTTCTTTTCTATTTTGCTCGAGGACTAGCAAAATGTAGGTTTGGGGGTGTGATAAGTGCTAAATAATGTATAAATTAATCTACTTTACCTAGCACTTATTATTATTTTTATGCACAAACTTTGGATTTAAACATAGGAAAATGTGTTTCCCCTCATCATTGCATTTTAATAAATTATTCAAGTTTGGTTTAATTATTTATTGATTGAGCCTAATGTATGCAGGTCGAGTCAAACCCGTGGTTGGATAATGCCTAAAATCACACTGCACCATTTCACAAGTCCACAGCCAATCAAAGTCGACTCCACATCTTCCGGAGTCAACTCTAAAAGCTCTCCTCTAAGACTCACTGCATCCCATCTCAGCCTTCTTTTTCATGCACTACCCATCAAGACTTTCTTTCCACGCATTCAAACCCCCCTGTTTGTAGCTTCAAAACAGAGCCACCTTCCAACCAACCCGAGTGGACCCAACCCACCTTTCTCAATGCATAAAATAAAAATCTCCATCATCCCTCACGCCCGTATAAATCTCCCATCCTCCTCTATCCTGAGCGTATCCCCTGCTTCCAGATTTCCTCCCGCGATGCCATCTTCCCCGCTTCCGCGTTCAAAAGAACTCTTCCCAGCTGTCCGTGATCAGCCGTCCACGAAGCATCCGCCGAGCATCCGAGCCTTCTCCACCTCTTCCTCTTCATCCCGCGATGCAATCCTCCCAGCATCTGCGAGTTAAGCATCATCTTCCTCCCAGCCGATTCTAGGATCCATCCTCTCCCCACTCCGTTCATCGCGTCCCAGCATCCCAGCCGGGATCCCCTCCGCTTCATCGATCCTCATCTTCACCCGGATTCGTTCCAAGAAAAGTCCCAACATCCCAAACCTCCCAGCCATCAAATCCTCTTCCGATTATCATCCACGGATGAGTCTCCGCGTTCCAACCGATCCGTAAGTTCCTCCCAGCATCTTTCGGGATCCCTCTCTTAGCCATAAACACCAACTTGCCAGCCGTTCCCAGCATCCCACTGATTCGCAAGGAGAATCATCCGCATGAGCCCAGCATCCACGGATCTCGCCCAGCATTCAACCACGTTCGTGATCAGCATTTCCGGATATCCTCCCAGCTTCTTCCAATCCAGTTGCAGCCAGCGACCGTTCCGAGCAAGCAAAATCCTAGATTCAGCGCGTCCAGCTCCTTCCCTTCCCTCCCCACGCCCAAAACAGGGGAAGATCTGATTTCATCCCATGCTGAATCGGTGCACTGGGGGGCTGGTGAGTCTATAAAAGGAGGGATAAAAAAGAAGAAAGGGAGAGGCCACGGTTTGAAGAACAGAGGAGGAGCCTCTGTTCGGGAGAAAAAGAAGAAAAGAAAGGAGGGGGGGAGAGAATATTTTGGCTATTTTGGGAATAGCGGGAGCGGAAGATTTTTAGATGAAGACGGAAGGCCGTCCGGAAGCCATGCGCGGCTGAACATCTAGTCTAGGGCTGGATGAAGCCCTAGCAATATATCAGGGCATTGTAGTTCTTATTTTTATTATTATTTTGGAGCTTGTTTAAATTCTTATTTTCAATGAAATATTCCTTTATGATATTTAAACTTTGAGCATGCTAGTTACTAATCATGTTTGCTAAAGTAGTCTAAGATGATTCATGCCTAGGAAGATGAAGTGTGCTGCATCCTAGATTAGCATACTTAGGTAGACACTTCATGCTACACCGAAGATGGATCTTCCTAACACTCTTTATATTTTTATTTTAAAAGGCTTGTAGCCAAAATTGCATGCCTCTCCAAAAGACAAAAATTAAGAACACAATCCTTGATGCAATGCTATGTGGTGGATTCCAAACCCTAGATCTATTTACTTTGATAAATTTCAATTCGTACTCATAGATTAATTTAGTTAAATCAAGTTAGCACATCCTTCTTCTTGATTTATTTTTAAAAGAAAAATAACTTATTCTTCAATCTCTGTGGACCGACACCCGTAATCACTATCCTACAGGATACGTGCTATTGCGTGGTTTATTTTTGAAATTGAAAAGAACCGATCAAATAGAAACCACATTCTAGCACTTTTCTCACCATCCTCTTAGCTCCAAAATGACCTCCACATGCATAAGAATGACAAAAGGTGAGAATAGCAATAATTTTATTTTCAGGAACGCACCTTCTTATCACTTGATCTGCACAATGCTTCCATAAGTATGGGTCATCCCACATATAGTATTTGGCATCACTCTTGATCTTATCTCTTTGAGCCTTAGACAAACCAGAAAGTAACATATTATTAACCAAATAATTTACAAGATTTGCATACCAAGGTAATGTCACACTTGCGGAGAACAATTGCTCGTCAGAAAATGTTTCCTGCAGACTAATTTCATCCTCCATATTGTTGCCCAGTGGATACAACCCAAGAGGGGGGGTGAATTGGGTCTTTTAAAACTTTTAGGCTACTTCTAACACTTTTCAATTAATTATGCTAAGTTGTATAGATGCACAGTGGAATTTAAACTTAGCAACAGTTTGATTTATTGAGTGAGACTTGATTAAGTAAATTGAATATGCTTGCAACTAAAGGATGCGCGGATAAGAGTTAAGCAAGCAATTTATCTAAGTAAGTAAGTGAGCAAGTTAGACAATGACAAAAAGCATCACAAACACAACAAACATATAGTGGTTCAGTGCACCCCAGCACCTACATCCACTCCCCAAGACCTCTTGGGAATTTCACTATAATCCTCCAGATTACAGTCCGATAGTTTTGCGAATGCACTACCCAACTCGTTGTTTTACACCGGGCTCACAACAAACCCTACAATCCGGTAGTTTTTCGAGTGAACTACCCAACTCGTTGTTTTACCCCGGGCTAACAACGAACCCTACAATCCCCCAATTTTAACTTAGGCTTGGGACGCCTATCCCTTGTTCCAAGTCCCTTGACTGAAACAAGCTCAATATTCAAACATTTTACAAAAGATTTGAAAGCTCTTAAGAAGCAAATATAACAATGAGAAACAATAAAATCGGAAGAACCCTTTTTGCCGTTGGAAGCATGGATGCTGGTGGTTCTTCTGATGTGGATCACGTTGGCTTGAATGCGAGCTTTGATTGCCAAGTGGGAGTGAGTAGATGAGCTCGAAATCAGATGGGAAAGCTTGAATGCACTTGATTTCTCCTCTTGAAAGCTCTAACTCCCTTGAACCTCTTTTTCTTTCTTCTCTCTTGAATGATCTTGTGTTGGGTTGGTAAGAAGTTGTTGAGAAGCACTTAAGAGATCCCTTTTATAGCCCAAAAAGCAAATATAGCCGTTAGACACAAAGATATGACCGTTTGAAATTCAAATCTACCTGAAAAAGTTGTCAGTCGCGTCCCAGGCGCTCCGGGGACGTCTCCGCGCTTTTCGGGAATGTCTCCGCTTGTTTGCGCTTTTTGCATGGGGACGACTCCGCTGCTTCGGGGACGACTCCGCGCTCCGGGGACGTCTCCGCACTTTACGGGGACGTCTCCGCTTGTTTGCGCTTTTTGCATGGGGACGACTCCGCTGCTTCGGGGACGACTCCGCCGTTATATCTCCGAAAAACAAGTCTTCTGGAATTCTCTGAGAGAGTCGACTCCGCTTTTTCAGGGGACGTCTCCGGACGTGCCAGTTCTTCCTGTTTGTGCCAGAGACGTCTCTGAGACCATCAGGAGACGTCTCGGCTGTCCCTGATCTGTTTCCTTCATCTCAAAAATTCTTCAATAAATCCATAAAAATTATGGGAACTTGCCTAGACATTTCTTAACAATATTCTTAATAAAACACATGAAATTCTCAATTAAATTGTTAAGATAAATGGTATTATACTCTAGTGTTTTGTATTCATCAAAATCCATTAGGGGATCAACAATCTCCCCCTTTTTGATGATGACAAAACACTGAGTATATGCAAAATTCGAAATTTAAACATATACACAGTATTTGATCAGATATGCAAGTCAATGTTTTGATTAGAGCTAGATACAATGTGCATAATTCAAAATAGTCAATTTTCAGTTCTATCCTTATGCATAAAATTGATCTTAATAGCTCTTGAGCAATTTTAGCATATCAACTGAATTTGAATCAAGTTAAAATGAAATATTGATGCTAAAGATAATTGAAGGCTAAGTTCTTTTTGACTCCCCCTTTCTTTTCCAGAAGGGCAATTATCTTAAAGCCAATATTCTTCAATTTTATCTTTTCTAATTCAACTTTGGAGTATGAATTTCGTATTTTGCATTCCATATTGGTTCTACTCCCCCTTTTTGACAAAACTTGGAGTAAATGCAACACATAAAGCATTATGAGCATATACTCAGATATTTCTCCCCCTTTTTGACAACATCAAAAAGATAGTGAAACATTAAGCATAAAGATAAGAATGCTCAAGGCAATAATGTTAGAAAAATATAAATGAGCATAGATCAGAGCCATTTCGGATAATTTCAGAGCAAATTATGATGAGAGCACATCTAATGTGATTCCAAGGATAGTTTTCAACTCAAGTGTAGATGGAATCTTTCTTAAGTTAATTCAAGAAGTACCACAAATGATATTCAAGGAAAGCACGAATGGAAATCTAACCTCTCTTCAATAATAAGTATGAAAGCTTGTTCATTTAAGATCTTTTGCCCAATATATTAAGTATTTTATCAACATGAGAGCAATTTAACTAATTTTCAGAGTATAAGAGCAGTATATTAAGTATGATTGCAAAGTTCTTTTATGGTGTAAAAATATTGTGGCATAAATGCCAAAAACATGAATTCATGCAGTTTATGATATATCTTAGAGCATACATAAAATTCAAAGTTTTGAAGGTTCTTATAAAGACTTTAATCCTTTAAAAAGGAAACACATTTTGGTACATATAATAATGAATTGGCATAAAAATTGAAGTTCTAGAGACAAGCCAATAAGAACTCATCAGTAAATTCCAAAAATTGGTTTTCTAAGAGATACTCAAGAAAATTCAACACATTATTCTCCCCCTTTTTCATTAAGTTAGAGGCTCTTAAGATCAACTGTTTGAATTGCAATTTGGTTCATGATTTATGTATAAGATATATTAACCAAATAATAAGCCTCAAGGTGTATCATAAAGATTTTCAGATTTAAATTTCAGATGATACATATTGGAGAGCATTAGGATCACTTTTCATTTAGTATGCTTTCTCTCTCCTTTAGTTATAGATTTATGCGATTAAGTTCTATAAGATCTCTCCTTCTGAGATTTTCTTTCTCCCCCTCAATTGATCATTCCATTTGAGAGTTTAAAATTTGAAGATAATGTTCAATAAAATTGTCAATCTCAAAAAAAATATATTTTCTATAAGTTTCAGCTTATTTTCATAAGACTCAATGTTTGAGATAAGACAACCTTTATAGAACTCATCACAAGGTATAAACTTATTATATAATTAAAGCAAGTCTTGCAATATAAGGAGGTTCATCAAAATCAATCCATAAAAATCAAGGTATGAGATACTGAATATCTAAGGCTCCCCCTCAAAAGATGCATTCTTCTTTAATCATTCTTTTCTATGATATCGAGAATGTAGAGTAATATAGTATTATTCAAAATTTGTAGCAATTACTCTTTCTAATCCTTCAAGAACAAGTTATGCTTTCTCTTAATCTTAGAGAAAACGTATAGAAATATTAATCAGAAAATGATTCATTTGAAGCTCAGTTTCTTTCAAAAGCATTTACATTTTCTTTCTTTTAGAATCGTTTGAGTGAGCTGAAATATTTCTAGCTTTAAGATCATTCACTCTATATATATTCTGATGGAAGTCTTTAAGAATGTAGGAGAGAAAAACATATAGATTACCATTGAGGTATATATATTTATAGAGCTCAAATTCTTAATCATAGTTTTTCAGCAATGTATACATGAAGCATAATAAATCTTTTAATATCAAAATAAAATCATATATTTAGAATTTTTTTTTTTTTTGCAATCAAGATCATCGAAAGACACATCATTTGGACCAATATTAGTACACTTTAAAGATAAGAAATGATATGTTTCAGATGCGTATCGGGGCAAACAATCAAGGCATTAGAATTTCTCTATTTTTCTTAAACTGTAGTTTTTTTATCTATAAATCATATTGAGTTTAAGCTTTTATACAAAATCAGATTCTGAATTTCATAAAGATTTTCAATAGAGGCTTTCAAAATCATAATTTGAGATATGTATCTTCCACATTGTAGCTCATCTTAAATCATTACTATTGAAAACACATATTTCAAACATATAAGAGCATATTCAGAATATTTGTATTTATGTTGAGTTTTGGTATGAATTAGAACATTATATACCAAGGTTAGGCAAGTTGAAAGATAAAACAAAATCAATTCATTTTGCCTAATTAGAGATATACTTCTCTTCTCCTTTTTACAAATTTATTCAACTTTCAGATTTCAAAGATGATTGTGAACGACAAATTTAAAATTTCTTTTCAATAATACCATAAAATAACTTCATATAGTATTTCAAACATTCAATCAAATTATCCAAGCATGGAGCATTACAAAATATTGAGAACTCATAATTCAAGACATCATGCCACATGCAAAATATATTATGTGTTAAGTCATGCATTAAAATAATAAGAAAAAGAATGTCAAGGATCAAAATCAATTCTTTTCAAATAAACTTCTCCTATTTAAATATAATTTTGCACTGATTTCATCCTTGAAATGTGTTTTCAAGTGATTAAAGCTTGACTTGATTCTTCTTATATACTTTCATTTACTTTGTTATTCATTTTTACTTTCTTATGCTCTATACTCTATTTGCTCCCTATCCGGTGGAGTTGGAAGGGGCACGACGTACTACCACTAGCCTCCCTCTTGTGCCGTCCCTAATATGCCCTACACCGAATAGTTGGGTCAAATAGTGCCGGGTACTACCACTAGCCTCCCCATTGGCACCATCCCTATGATGAGCAATATAGAAAGGTTAAAATATTTACTTTAAACTCTCCCTCTATTTAAGTATAATTCATCACGGATTTTATCCTTCCAAAAGAATGCTCACACAAGTCTTACAAATGTAGTGAATATATTACGCTTGTTTTGCTTTTTCTTAAGATTGGAGTATTTGCCTTTACTTAGATTTTACTTTTCTTGAATAATATCCATTATCTCTCTTTTATCTCTCTTTCTTTTTGTTGTTCTCAAGTAATTTTCTTGAAAGAGCAGAATAAAGAAATAATCAAATGTATCATATAGAGGTATATCATGCAAACACATTTTCATTATGCTCAAGAATTCATAGCTTCTCACAAGTCATTTTAAATCAAAATTCTAAGTATAAACTTGTGTAGTTCATGGTTATGACATAGGTAAAGATATATTTTAGTTTGGGCAAACCATGAAACAATTTCTAAAAGCACAAGTCAATCAATACATATATAGACATGATATCAAGAAATTAATAATTAAAGACTTTAATCATGCCATAGTAAGATTTAAGTTAATGACTTTGCTCAGCTAATTTATGAGAGAGGTATCTAAAATTACCGAATCATTCTGCATTCTTCAAGTCAAATACCTACTAGATTTCTTATGTGTAACCTTTTGGCTAAAGAAAGTTCTCTCTCTTGTTTGCATGTGAATGTTTATTGTACCTTTTATGGAGGTGTCCTTCAAGTTGAAATTTCCCATTTTCTTGCTCAAGGATCCTGCAAACTCCTTTTCTTTCTTGAAAGAAAGTCATTAGTTTCTTCAAGATACAAAACATTCATCTACCATATTTTTAACTAGATGACTCAATACAAGATATGACACTAGTTGAATGTTGAGTCACTTTACTCAAGAGATTGCCTAAGTATAAGCAAGCACATATCACTTGAACTAAAGAGATAGTTTCATTAACCAAGATGGTTCAAGGACAAGCATGTGAGGCAATATGAAGATTTATCAAGGTCAAACCAATTTCTTATTTTCAAAATTAATTTAGTTTAGATTTTATTTGCTTAAGATAATTATTAATAAGACACGCTAGCTAAGTTTTAATCAACTTATCTTAAACAGTTGTTTCTATAAAAATTCAGATTATGATTTATTTGTTATCAATAAATTATGATTCATTAGAGTTAGATTGAAATCTTGCTCATAATGAACATACAATCTGGTCTACTAGCTGTATGATAAAATAAGTATTCTATCATGCTTCAATACAGCTTTAAAAACAATAGATCTACCTTGCTCATTCTTTTCAAATTCTACAAGATGAGGTCATAGAATACCTTCTTCATGCCAATCTTTTATAAGAGTTTTCTTGTGGACTAACTTTGGTCAATGAAGATCCTCTTTCTTGTTTCTCTTAATTTGGAGTTTGAGAGAAGATGTTAATTCATTCATCATACATTTTTCAAACTCACCTTGCATGAGCTTAGTAAAATCTTCATATAAATCCTCGTTTGTAGAACCAAAAAGTGATATCATCAATGTATACTTTGAGCAAATAAGATATCACAAATTCTTCTTTTTGATGCATAGATTTATCACTATTACTTTCTATCAAAAAGTTACTCAAACTTTTATATCATGCTTTTGATGCTTGTTCCAAATCATATATTGCTTTATCATATTTGTAATGAGTGTTTTCAAATATGGTGGTTATTTAACATATATCTTCTTTAATAAAATAAGCACCTAGGAGTGCATTCTACACATTCATTTGATAGAATATAAAGCTCATAAAGCAAGCAAATGATAATGGTGATCTTTACTTCTAATCATGCAAGAATTTCATCAAGATCTATTTCATCTTTTCTTAATTTAGTCTTTTAGTAATCATCAATTTTACTTCATTAAGTGTATTTCTGAAAAACTCAATTTGGTTCTAATTATTAATAAGTTTTCAGATTGTTATATGTAAAAGATTAACCATATACATATATAATTTAATTTTAGTATCTTGATAATAAATCATTAGTCTCATAAAGAATAAAATGAGTTGATATTTCTACAATTCGAATCTTTTCATTGAATGTTCTATATGCATTGCTTGATGAATGATATCCAAAGATAGAAATATCTTTATCAGATTTGGCATTATTTTCAAAAGAACATATCAGGCATAACGTGTATGACTGAAAAATATGAAAGATATGCAATGGTTCATTTTCCATTTTTCAGAAGATCAAAAGGAATTTTCATAAAAAAATAGATCTAATAGAAATCATATGTATGACAAGCAGTGATGATAGCTTTTAAAAATTATTTAAGTAGATGACTATCATACACAATTGTCTTTTTCATTTCTTCAAGAATTCTATTAACCCTATTTTACTTAAGGTGTCCTTGGTGCTGAAATAATTAATTTCTGTATAAACTTTATCAGGATTTTGGTTTTCAACACTGTGCCATGATATCTTCACAGTTTGGAAATCTTTATCATTTGAAACACTTTTACAAGATTTAGCAAATACAGAAAATATTTCAATTTTATTTGCCAAGAACAAATCTAATGTAAGCTTTTGAAAACTTAGTGATGGAAACAACATCTTTAGATTTAGAAATTGATTCTTGTTTGTTTCCTTAGTTAACATGCATAGCAAACTTTGACCTTTCAGAAGATAATCTAAGTAAGGCAATGGCAAGGTCTTTTGAGATTAAGTACATACTAGCATGAGTTGATTTTATATGCCAAAGATGGTTTCTTTAATCTTGGTATTCATAGTGCATATATTCAAAAGCATACCAAGTACACATTATCATATCTATGATCAATAAACAATAATGCCATGGATAAAAACTCTCAATCAAGCATATAGAGAATTCATAGAGTTATTCTTAATAAATTGATTAATCATTTAGCAACTTATCCAATAGTGAATAAAGCATACTATAAAATGAAGTGATTTGATTATATTTCCAAAAGTATTTTTTATATCACAAAATTGATCAATACTTGCAATTCAGATTTTAATCAAATACTAAAGCAAAATAATGATGAGATGCAAGGATTACTGATTTCATTATTATTATTTTTTTTATTTAAAATTACTTTTCATAAGTATATTTTAAGTTTCATTTTTGACGTGTGTCTAGAGCACCCATTTGTATGAAAGTTCTATTTGTTCCATGGGTATCTTGGTACACCTATGTCTACATCCTCATAATTTCATTTTGGGTACCCAAGCTTGCTTGGGTCCTTGAGAGTTAGGACATATGGTTCCTTTTGGAACCCAAATCTGTTTAATAGTAATAACTTTACCATTTGATTTAATTGTGTTAGAACGATGGAAAAAGTTGTTATGCCCATTCTTTTCATGCTTGAAATAAGTTATCTTATTTAATGGTTTGCTTGATGCATTGATAACCTTTTTCTCTAGAGATTTATTGTTAAGTAAAGGAGTCAAGCCAAGTTTTGATTTATCATAAGCAACATATTGGCTTTCAAACATCAATTTTAATCGTTCTGAACTTACAGTGAATTTGTTAATAAGAGATTTTGATTGGTTAATTTCTTCACTTAAGTTTTGATTTTTTTTAATTAAATTCTGATTTTTTTGAATCAATTGTTCTGAATTTAACCTTAAGCTTTCATTTTCAGAATTCAGTTTGTCATATATTTTAGCAATAGAATTTCTTTCTTTTGAGATTTCCAGATTTAGCTTTTTAAGATTTTTATTTTTGATAGCTAATTTTCTACATTCATCATACAAATCATGAAGAGCATTTAATAGTTCATCATAAGAATATTCTTCATAAAATTTATTTGGTGTAAAATTAGATTCAGATTCTACTTTATCTTCTAATGCCATAAAACATAAGTTAGTTACCTCTTGTAGTTCATTGTTGCTTCTAGCTTTCAATTTTTTGCTTGACTCTTCCTTGGTCAAGGCTTTCTTGCTTTTTATCTCTTTCTTCCTTTCTTCTTGCTTCCTCTTCTTCTTTGTCTTTAGGAAGCTTTTGAATCTTTCGGTGTTCGGAAATGGATCCTTGTTTCCATCACCGTACTCTTTATTTTTTGAACTAATCTGCCTCTGAGTCGACTCGGGCCTTGTTGGAGTCGACTCGGCTATTGTGGAGGATTCTGCAATCTCATTGTTAGTACGCAATTGAAGCACATGTGAGCTAATTTGAGATTTGTCATAAATAATTGTTAAAGTATCCCAGATTTCTTTAGCAGATAAGCATGCAGAAATCTTATGAAATATGGATTCATGGATAGCACAATATAGAAAGTTCATAGCATTAGCATTCAATTGTGCTAAGTCTTTTTCATTGACATTTTGAGAAAGTGTGTGAGGTCCATTTATAATAATATTCCACATTTTATAGTTTTGTGATTGAACAAAAATTTTCATTCTAGCTTTCCATTGAATATAGTAAGTTCCATCAAATAGTGGAGGTCTGTTTATGGAAAGTCCCTCGGCAAATAATATGTTATGTGGGGTTGTCATAATCTTTAGCTCTAGTCGGTTAAGACTATAATCAATAGAAGAGCACCTGCTCTGATACCACTTGTTGCCCAGTGGATACAACCCAAGAGGGGGGGTGAATTGGGTCTTTTAAAACTTTTAGGCTACTTCTAACACTTTTCAATTAATTATGCTAAGTTGTATAGATGCACAGTGGAATTTAAACTTAGCAACAGTTTGATTTATTGAGTGAGACTTGATTAAGTAAATTGAATATGCTTGCAACTAAAGGATGCGCGGATAAGAGTTAAGCAAGCAATTTATCTAAGTAAGTAAGTGAGCAAGTTAGACAATGACAAAAAGCATCACAAACACAACAAACATATAGTGGTTCAGTGCACCCCAGCACCTACATCCACTCCCCAAGACCTCTTGGGAATTTCACTATAATCCTCCAGATTACAGTCCGGTAGTTTTGCGAGTGCACTACCCAACTCGTTGTTTTACACCGGGCTCACAACAAACCCTACAATCCGGTAGTTTTTCGAGTGAACTACCCAACTCGTTGTTTTACCCCGGGCTAACAACGAACCCTACAATCCCCCAATTTTAACTTAGGCTTGGGACGCCTATCCCTTGTTCCAAGTCCCTTGACTGAAACAAGCTCAATATTCAAACATTTTACAAAAGATTTGAAAGCTCTTAAGAAGCAAATATAACAATGAGAAATAATAAAATCGGAAGAACCCTTTTTGCCGTTGGAAGCGTGGATGATGGTGGTTCTTCTGATGTGGATCACGTTGGCTTGAATGCGAGCTTTGATTACCAAGTGGGAGTGAGTAGATGAGCTCGAAATCAGATGGGAAAGCTTGAATGCACTTGATTTCTCCTCTTGAAAGCTCTAACTCCCTTGAACCTCTTTTTCTTTCTTCT
>NC_052401.1:13402753-13467753 GCF_009389715.1 Phoenix dactylifera | reverse complement strand
TGCGAGTAAGAATCGTTCCCACGGAGAGTATCTAGCCTAGTTTTATGCAACTTGAACAAGGACGGAGGGGGGGGGGTTTGTGTATAACAAAAATAATAAAACAACTAAAGAAGAATTCAAATTTAAGTATTGAAATAAATCAAAAGAACAGAATTGATCATGAGTCCTACTTGGAGTAGGATCCTTGGAGTCCTAATTGGATTAGGATTTCAAATTAAATTAGAGTCCTACTTGGAGTAGGATTTTTAAAGTCCTAATTGCCTTAGGGCTAAAATTTAATAAGTCCTAATTAGTTTAGGATTTTCTTAAGTCCTAATTAATTTTAATCTAATTAATTAAATGACTCCTAATTGGATTAGGATTGAAGAGTTCAATTGAGTCATGGTTCAATTAAATTCTAATTGGATTAGGATTTGGAGGAATTAAATTGGGTGCACTTAATCCTATTTTGAATAGGATTGAACCTAGAACTAGTCCTAACCCAATCCCCACTTAATTTGATTAAGTGGGGCTAACTAAATGGGAGAAGAGGGAGGGGCCTACACCCCTCCCTTGGCTGCATACGTGAGGGAAAAAGGAGGGGCTACGCCCCTCCTCATTTGAATTGGAAATGGGATAGAGATGAGCTCCTAAAATTTAGGAGCTCCTCTCTATCTAAACACCTTATAAGAAAGGGGCTTCAAGGGGCTGCGAAAATAAGATGAAAAATCACCTCCTTTCAGCTGTGAACACCTCTCTCCCATTCCTCCATTGATCAACAAGCAAACAAGGAGAATAGGAAGCCTTGGCGTGGCCTTCTTCCTCCTCTTTTTGGTTCTAGCGCAAGGAAAAAGAAAAGGCTACGAAGGGCCTTGTTTTCTTCTTCCTAGATCCCTCCTTCTTCCTCCTCTCAAGACAATCAAAGGTTGATTCAAAGGAGAGGACTTCAGCCATCTAAAGCCATCTCTGCAAGGGAGCTAGCACCCCGGGGAGATCCAAAAGCTTCGATCGACTCATTACTTCGTGTGGATACCCGTAGAGGCCGGATGCGTGTGCGGCTTCCACTGAGCCTTGATTAAATACCACATAAATCAGATTTACGGAGACCATCTACCCGCACAAGATGAATATCTGATCTTCTTAATTATTTTAAAATGGTTTAAAATAATTTAATTCTAATCTATCTACAAACGAAAGGTTTTAAAATACGTTCATGCGATGAACGGATCCCGCATATATTTTTCCGCTGCAATCTGAAAATTATTTCAAAATTTTCATGGCATATGAGGGATGCTAACAGGACATTGTTTGGGATCGCCTCTTCCCTAAGCCAAACAATCTTGCGGATGATCATGGCGTTCCTGCACACCCTAAAAAATCAGAAATATCGTTAGGAGGAGAACCCGACGTTGAAGCTTTCTCCCCAAGGGGTCTATCACCCCAAAGACTATCTAGGGGTCAGCGGATTCCACCTCCAAATATTTCTCGTATGGAGAATAATTTCAAGAACCCCTATGTTTATCAAAATCAGCAGGAGCGCAATGACTCCGACGAAGCCATGAAGCGAGTTCGCGTAGAAGTTGCTGATTACAGCGGAAGCATGGACCCAACCCACTTCTAGGATTGGCTGATGTCCCTCGAAGATTACTTTGAGTGGTTCAACATGTCCAATGAAACAAAGGTGCGATTCGTAAAGATGAAGCTAAAGGGCCAAGCACGCGTATGGTGGCATTGCGTTGAAGAAAAGCTTCATCAACTCCGACAGCCCCCTATGAATGATTGGGAGGAGATGAAACTTCATCTGAAGGAGAAGTTTCTTCCCCTCGACTATGAAGAGACACACTTCGAAGAACTTATGAAACATCGTCAAAGAAGCTCTTCTGTAGAGGAGTGTATAGCCCAGTTCCATGAGTTGATGATCCGCAGCAACCTCATGGAGACAGAGCGACAGTCCCTAACTCGGTACCGATCCGAGCTGAGGGATGACATCAAAAGGGAGTTGATGATGGCACAACGATGCGAATCTTCAGTCTAGAGAAGGCATACCAACTCGCCATTCGAGTTGAATCACAACTGCAACAAAGGCGCCTAGCGCAAGCACCGGTTGTACGACGGTTTTCTAAACGCAGCAGCAACTGAGGAGTTCTTTTTTCTTGAGGTAACGCCCCTATTTTCAGATCTGAAACCTCTATTAATCAAAGTACATACCAGGATAGAGGTGCTATAAGAGCCAATGAAAAGGTTAAAGGATCTATGCCACAATCTACGCCATAAGGAAAGAACCCTGTTGAATGCTACAAGTATGGCGGGCGAGGCCATTTCGCCGTCATTTGCCCCACCCGAGACCAATGTTTTGCGATGATATGTGAGGAAGACGAGATCATAGGGACTTCTGAAGTTCCTCCTTCCTCTCAGCCTGCTGATGAAGAGGGAAATGAAGGGAGCGAAGAACATGAGGAAGAAGCCCCTACAGTTGAGTTAGAAGCTTCGGATCTACCCGTGTGCATCGTGCGATGGATTGTTACGGGCTGCAAACAAGAGGAGAACGTGGAGGAAGATTGGAGGCGCATCAATATCTTCCATACTCACGTCGAGCATACCAACAAATCTTTAAACCTCATTATCGACAATGGAAGCTGCATGAATATCATATCCGAAGATGTGCTGAAAAAGCTGAATCTGAAATCGGTACCACATCCAAAGCCATATTAGGTAAGTTGGATCGAAGACTCTGCCATACCTATTAAACAAAGATGCTTGATCAGTTTTTCACTTAGTAAGAACTTTCGAGATGAAGTATGGTACGATATTCTGCCCATAAAGGCGTGCCATCATCTTCTAAAAAGACCATGGTTATATGATTGTAGTGTCGAGTATGACGGTCAATCTAATTGTTATTCTCTATATTATGCCAACAAAAGAATTGTATTAAAGGCCCTTCAGATCACTAATTTTATCTCTGAAAATTTGATAATCCAACGGATTTTAACCATGAGGAAGTTTGAAGCTTGTAGCCGAGAGATTGGAGTCATGTATGCACTAGTGTCTAGAAAAGTTGGGGCTGAAATTTCAGAAGTTGTTCCTCCTGATTTCGAGTCTATATTGGATGAATTTTCTGATGTAACCCTTGAGGACCCTCCCAAGGAGCTTCCATCGATGAGGGACATCCAACATGCCATAGATTTGGTGCCCGGTTCAAGCTTGCCGAATCTTCCTGCATACCGGCTGAATCCTAGAGAACACGAGGAGTTTCACAGCCAAGTCCAAGAACTTTTGGATAAGGGATTCATCCAAGAGAGTCTCAACCGTGTGTCATCCAAGCATTGCTTACCCCGAAGAAGGATGGGACGTGGTGCATGTGCATGGATAGCAAAGCAATCAACAAAATAACAGTAAAGTACCGCTTTTCCATTCCACGGTTAGATGATATGCTTGACCTGCTGCATGGTTCCGTCATTTTTTCAAAGTTGGATTTGCGAAGTGGCTACCACCAGATCCGAATCAGACTTGGGGACGAGTGGAAGATGGCATTTAAGACCAAGGGTGGCCTCTATGAGTGGATGGTTATGCCCTTTGGTCTCTCTAATGCGCCAAGCACCTTCATGCGAGTTATGAATCAAGTGCTAAAACTGTACATTAGGCGCTTTGTAGTTGTTTATTTTGATGACATCTTGATTTTCAGTCGCAGCTGTAAGGAACACCAACAGCATCTTCGCCAAGTGCTTCTCACACTTCGATCAAAAAAGCTTTATGTCAACTTGAAAAAGTATTTTTTTGCTGAATCACAAGTACCATTTTTCGGCTTCATAATATCCGATCGAGGTGTTGCAGCGGATCCGGAGAAGGTTCGAGCCATTCGGGAGTGGCCAACACCAAGCAACATCCATGAGGTGAGGACCTTCCACGGCTTGGCTTCCTTCTACCGCAGGTTCATAAGGAATTTCAGCAGTATAGGAGCACCGAACACCAATTGTATGAAGGCTGAAAATTTTCGTTGGACGCCGGCCGCCACTAGAGCTTTTGAAGACATCAAGGAGCGTCTAACCCAAGCCCCAATTCTTCGACTTTCAAATTTTGATCAACTCTTCAAGGTCGCTTGTGACACTTCTCACATTAGGATTGGTGGAGTTTTGAGCCAAGAGGGTCATCCCATCTCCTTCTATAGCGAAAAGCTCAACTATGGCAAGCGAATGTATTCCACTTATGATATTGAGTTTTATGCTGTGGTTCAAACCCTCAAACATTAGAAGCATTACCTCCTACATCAGAAGTTTGTCATGTTTATCGATCACGACCCTCTAAATTACATCAACTCTCAAAAAAGTTGAGTGTGAGACATGCCAGATGGGTGGATGTACTGTAGCAGTTTACTTTTATGCTGAAGCATAGGCCGGGTACAAAAAATCGAGTTGCTGATGCTCTGAACCGGAAGACACATATTCTCACTCTCTTGAATGCAGAAGTAATGGGCTTTGATGATCTGAAAATTTTATATCCTACTGATGTATATTTCCAACCTATCTACACCGAAATTTCAGCAGGGAATCACCGGCAGCATTCTGATTTTTCGATCCATGATGGCTTTCTCTTTCGTGGCACATGTCTCTGTGTCCCAGAAACCTCTCTTCGCAACCACATCATTTGGGAGGTTCATGGAGGAGGCCTTGCTGGTCACTTCGGCCGTGACAAGACCATCGCCATGATGGAGGACAGGTTCTATTGGCTGACCCTGCACAAGGATGTGCACCGAATCATCACGCATTGCCGAACTTGTCAACTCGCCAAGAGAGCAAAGTCTAATGCCAGCCTCTACTCTCCATTGCCATTGTAAAGTTTACCGTAGGAGGACCTTAGCATGGACTTCGTGCTAGGATTGCCCAAGACGATAATAGGACATGATTCTATTTTTGTCATTGTTGGCAGGTTCTCTAAGATGATGCATTTTGTGCCATATGCAAAAACTTATGATGCATCCCAAGTTGCTGATTTGTTCTTGAAAGAGGTGATTCGCTTACATGGGCTACCGAAAACTATTGTATCTGATCATGATGTCAAGTTTGTTAGCTATTTTGTAAGACACTTTGGGCGAAGCTTGGCACACGTCTTTCTTTCTCCAATGCCTATCATCCCCAAACCAATGGACAGATCGAGGCGGTCAACCGCAATCTTGGAAATCTTCTTCGATGCTTAGTCTAGGATCATGTGAAGTCATGGGATCTAATTTTATCCCATGCCAAGTTTGCCTACAACAACAATGTCAACCGGACCACAGGATTGTCACCTTCTGAGGTTGTTCTCGGGTTGAAGCTGTGGCAACCCATTGATCTCATTCCACTTCCCATCGATCTCATTCCACTTCCCATCAACACGAGGACCAATGAAGGTGGTGAGGATTTTGCTAGGCACATACAAAACATTCATGCTGAAGTCCAACGTCGTTTGGTCATCAACACCGAGATTTATAAACAGCAAGCAGACTTGAAGCGGCGTTCTCTAAAATTTAAGGAGATGACCTTGTGCTGATGCGGTTGAGTGCTGATCGTTTTTTTCTGCAGAAATTTTCAGAAACTTCATCCTTGTCGCGTCGGTCCCTTCAAGGTACTGAAACGAGTGGGACCTAATGCATATGTGCTTGAGTTGCCAGAAGACTTGCAGGTTAGCCCAATCTTCAATGAAGACTTGCAGCCCTACGAGGGTCACTATGCTAATGATGAAGATCCTCCAGTCGTACCACCATCACTTCCACGACAATCAGCCCCTAAACACACCATTGAAGACATCTTGGATGATCAGATCGTGTCCACATGCTGAGAGGATATTAATAATTTTTAGTTAAATAGAATGGCAGACCAATTTCAGATTGCTCATGGTTGAAGACGGAGGAAGTCCAACGGCTGAACTCGGACCTCTACGGGCTCTACCAGTCGCGAAACTCGACAAAGGTGAGTCTTTTCCCAACTGGGGTGAATTAATGCAGTAGCATCACCCTCATTTCCTTAGGCGTGGCACATTGGGTCTAGGTGTGTGAGAAAAAAATCAAGTCCAAGTTGTGGTGTGATTGAGTCCATGTGATAAGTGATTTAATTCACAATAGGTTAATGTCTTCGATGCCTAATTAGATTGAGTCCAAGACATCGAGTGAGTCATTGATTAATTAGGAGTGGCCACATGTCAAATGGGATAGAGTCCTAAGGAGTTGGATTTGATCTCATACGGCAAGATGGAGTCCCACTTGGAGAAGACTCTTGCTTGCAGCTGAAATTTCCTTCCTATTCTCCAATCCGCATGCCAAGAAGGGCTTCCACGTGTGGCTAAGCCTCAATTGGCAAGTTGTCTAGGTGATCAATTAGGATATTTGAATTTTAAAAAGAGTCCTTATGTGGTTAGGAGTCCAAAGAAAATTCTGGTTATAGTCCTTAAGTCTTTGCCAACCACCCTCTCTATATAAAGGAAGATATGAAGAATGAAATCAGAATTTTTAATCGTTGAAAATCCATTTGCGTACGTGAAGAGAGACTCTTCTATTGTTTGGTGCGACGCCAATAAGCTGGGGGAAAGATGGGACGTCTCTTCCCTTCACGCCTTCAAGACAGTTGGTTTTTGGATGAGACTCCCAAAATTAACTCATCCTTATTCCTTCTTTGATCCACGCTTCCCCTTGTTCACGCCATCTTAACTTGCCACATCAACAACTAAGTCATCCCATCACGCCCCAAACTCCCTCACGTTCTCCTTAGAGTCCACTTCAATTAAAATCCCAACAAATTTCATTTCATCCTACATACATTGAGTCCAACCAATTTCAGCCACCCACTAGGATTGGTGCCCAATTTTTGTCAATTGGTCAATCCTCCTCGAGTCCAATCTAATTTAACCAGCAATTCATCTTCTTCCTTCTCCCTTCCACCCACAAATGATCCTAACCGCAATTGACAAGGAGAAAAAAGAAAAAAAAAAATTTCTGCAACCCACCCCGACTACGTCATAATGCAAGAGATCATCCACCATTCATCAACACATCCAAACACGCTCAAGGATGATACACACAAATGGAAAAAACATATGCATCATTGAGAACAATGTTATAATACAATTCATCTTCATTAGGGCCCTTATTAGAATCCTTCCCATGGTCACTCTTAGTGTGAGTTCATTAGAGACATCTGACGGTATTAATTATCAAAAACAATAAAAACATTATCCTCATGCGTTGGTGCAAGTGTCTCTGGTCTCGTGTACAATTTCAATACGTTCTAGGTTAGCACTAAATAACGTATCCTATCCGTTTCACAAAAATACAAAATGGAGAAGCTACACGGCTCTCGCACCAACATTTTCTTCTTTCTTTTGCTTTTGCCCTTAAAACATATCGAAACGTGTCCGGGCCCCGTGGCTGTAGGACGACGACGCGTCCGACTCCTTCTCCTCCTGCTGCGGCTGCTGCCCGATCCCGGGGTCCGCCACCTTCCACACCTTGACGGATTTGTCGAGGCTCCCGCTGTACACCACCCATCTCCGGGCCCCACCCTCCGTGGGGTCCGCCTCCACCGCCAGGCACTTCACGGGCCCCGCGTGCCCCGTCAGCACCGAGAAGCACGCGTGGCCCCCACCACACTCCCTGCCCCACACGCAGATCGTCTTGTCCGCCGACCCACTGAACACCAAACTCCCCGCCGCCGCCAGGCACAGCACCGCCACCTTGTGCCCCTGCAACACCCCACCGTGGGTCAACCCGCCGCCGCTGTTCACTTTCTCCCAGTAGTTGACCACTCCGTCCGACGACCCCGCGTACACCCACCCCGCCCCGGCGTTGACCGCCAGCGCCGTCACCGCCACCTCCAGCCGCACCAGCGTCTGCTCCGCCACGTGCCGCGTCACACCCGCCTTCTTCCCCCCCTCCCGCCGCCACGCCTTAACCGTCCCGTCCGCCGACCCCGTCAGCACCAGCCCCGCCATCGCCACCACCGCGTTGACCGCGTCGTCGTGGGCGTTGACCGACTCGATGCACCGGGAGTCGGCCAGCCGCCACACCTTCAGCGTCCTGTCCCACGAGCCGGAGTACAGCAAGCTCTGGTCCTCGCTTAACGTCAGGCAGGAAACGGCGTCGGAGTGCCGGATCCACACCGCCGACCGGTGGTTGCGCCGCCGGGCCTCAACGTAGTTGCTCGGGTTGATGGAGCTCTTGAGGAAGTCCTTCAGCCGGGGGAGCGTCCCGGCGCGCTTGTGGACGCGAGGATCCTTGGGCGAGACCTTCCATACGCGAATCTTTCCGTCCTGGTGGCCGGTGAAAATGCGGCGGTCGGCGGAGATGACGATGGCTTTGACGAGGCCGCTGGTTGACTTGAAGCCAGAAAATTCCTTCTGGTTCTTCCAGACTCTTATGTTCTTGCTGTCGGAGCCGGTGTAGAGGAGGTCTTCGACGGCAGCGAGGGAGTAGATGTGGCCTTCCTCGCGGACCAGGGAGCCGACGAGGCCGGTGCCCGGGGGGAAGAGGTCGGTGGCGGGGGCGGAGTCGGCTTGGTCGTCAGTACTGGAAGAGAAGGGGTTGGTGGAGGACCAGGGGGAGGAGGAGGGATGATGGTGGGACCAAGGGGAGGTGTGGAAGGGTGAGCTATCGGCGGAGGACGTGGGGCCGGGGTTGGTGGTGCTGCTGCTGCGGTCGGAGTGGTACCCGGGGCTGGCGGCGGAGGCGGAGCTGGCGCGCGTCGAGAAGTCCTCCTCGCTCGTTGACTTGATGAGGGGATCGGAGTGCACGAGGGAGGAGAACTTGGATGGCCGGGGAAGACTGCTGGCCTCCCCAAAGAGAGACCGGCTCCCACGTTCGCCACCGCGAATGCTTCCACCATCGCCGCCTCCTTTCCGTCCTTCTCCCATTTAGATAGATGGGTATGGAGTGAAGGAGGGAGGAGAGCTTTTAGTGATGAAGGAAGATAGAGAGGGAAAAGAGAGAGACGAGAAGAAGGGAAGGGAAGGAGAGCTAAAGGTGGGGGAAGGGGCCTGGAAGCGAACAGAAATAGGAGGGAGGGTTGGTTTTGGAGCGGGAGGGAAGGAAGGAGGGGGTGACACGTGTAAGGAGGAGATGGGGTGGAGGCAGGAAGGATGGAGGGGACCGCGGACCTCCGCATGAGGGAAACGGTCGTCACATTTGGGGGGATTCCCTGCATGGGAAGGAGGACTTATGTGGATGTAAGGGCATTGGAGGCAAGAAGCTGATAGTTTTGTGTTGATGGCTTCGGGAATGGCTGCCACAGGCTTTGAGACTCTTATTTTATCTATGATATTATTTTCCCTTCTAAAGAGGGATAATGCATATGATTTTTGCTTAAAAATATTGAAGATTGGAGTATTCTTGCATTTTTCTTTTGTTGAGTGAAAGAAGAGAGTGTAGAGGGAAGTATACAATATTTATTCAAAGTTTTTGTACGCCAGTGCCATAGCCCTTCATTTCTTTTATAGTTGAGAGGAGGCATATACAGCTCATATACAGCCATATTTCGTCTAATCAATACAGCTCATACCTAACTATTATACATCTAAGTTACAGTCTAACATCCTTCCTCAAACTCAAGATAGTAGCGAAGATGCCAACTTGAATTTGCCAACCAGACCATGATGACGCCCCGGCGGATGTACCTTCGTAAAAATGTCAGCAAGCTGATTTGCAGAAGCAACATATTTCAATTGAAAAGTGTCTTGCTTAATATAATGCAGAATAAAGTGACAATCTATCTCAATATGCTTCGTTCGCTCATGAAACACATCATTATAAGCAATCTGCATGGCACTCATATTATCACAATAAAGAGAAGAGCTCTTGGTCAAAAGAATACCTATGTCATGTAGTGGCCATCGAAGCCATAAGAACTCAGAGGTAGTATCTGCTAGTGCATAAAACTATCTGTTTCTTGCTTTTTTAAGAGATAGGAGAAGAACCAAGCAAGAAACAATAGCCAGTGGTAGAGCGACAATCTGTAGGATCACCTGCCCAATCAGCATCGGAATAGGTCTAAAGCTCCAAAGTTGAGTGGGCTGAGAAAAAAAAGGCGTGGAATAATGTACCCTTAACGTACCGAAGGATACATAAAATTGCTGCATAGTGTGTAGAGCGTGGTGCATATATAAATTGACTAACCAGGGTGACTGCATAAGAAATATTAGGATGTGTAATGGTCAGATAAATGAGACTACCAACCAACTGCCGATACAAGTCGCATCTTTCAATGGTTCACCATCAGTGAGAAGAAGCTTAATATTCACTTCCAGAGGACTATCCATAATCTTGCAATCTATCAACCCAGCACAAGACAGTAGCTCAGAGGCATACTTAGCCTGAAAAAAATAGTAGCTATCTAAGCTAGATGTCACCTCAAGACCAAGAAAGTAGCTGAGGGATTCTAAATCCTTTATCTCAAACTGTTGTCCAAGAAACTGCTGAAGTATATAAATTCTTGAGATGTCACTTCCAATAATAACCATATCATCTACATATAGCAAGAGAAGAACAATACCCGCCTCAGATCGCCAAAGAAATAGTACAGAATCATATGCACTAGGAGTGAAGCTCTGTTGAGTCAGGACTGAACTGAACTTGGAAAACCAAACTCGAGAAGACTGTTTAAGGCCATGGAGTGCCTTACGAAGACGACCGACCTTTCCAGACAGATGAGCAAAATCTGGAGGAGGCTGTAGATACACTTTCTCAGCTAAATCACCATTGGAGAAAAGAATTTTTAACATCCATTTGATACATCTTCCATCTCTTAACGGCTGCAACTGTAAGCAAAGAATGAAATATGATAAGACGTGCTACTGGAGCAAAGGTCTTCTCATCATCAATACTATACTCCTGTGTGAATTCTCAAGCCACAAGTTGAGCCTTGTAGCGTTTTACTGAACCATCAGCATGAGTCTTAATCTTATACACCCACTTGCATCCTACTGCAGTCTTCCCATGAGGCAAGTCAATCAAATCCCATGTGTGAGTATCTTGAAGGGCTTGGAGTTCATAAGTTATGGCTTTCTGCCAAAGAGGATTAGAGCTGGCCTCGCGATAATTGCGAGGCTCATAGAGAGTAGCATGAGCAAAAAAATAGTGGTAATCACTAAGATGAGATGGGATAGATTTTACCCTACTAGAGCGGCGAAGGGTAGTACTGAGGATGGGCTCGGATGATCCGGTTGTGACAATCGATTCAGTGGATAGTCCAGACCTAGTGGAGTCGGTCGTTGAGAGATTGCCTGATGAGCTCCCATCACCTGCAACCAAAAAGGTGTCTGAGAAGAGATCAACAACGGGGTTATTGAAGACAGAATCATACATCAAAAACCACAGAATCATACAAATCTTTGCTGTATATCCACAGATCGCATCACAGGAAAAAAAAAACCCAATAAATTAAGCTTATGTTCCACCATTTTACATGAACCAAACACTAAATTCACCCAGAAAAAATATAAAAATAGTAACAAAGGGACAAGCACGGGTACCTCAAGCAATATTACAAGCATTTCATCAAAAATCCGAGGCGAAGAGATCTTATCAGAAAGACCGCCCCGATCTCGAGCATTTCAAGAGAGATACAGAACGAAATCCCGCGATGCTGGCTTCGGACGTGAGCTCTTGAAACAGGAATCTGTATTCGAGGAGACTCGAAGGAGATCAAGTAGCTCTCATCGGCATAAGGAGGAGGAGAAGGGGTTAGGGAATCTGGATGGTCATCCTTGCCGTGGACGGCCTTCCGGTTAGGGATTTGTTGGATTTGGGATAGGGAGGAGGAGAGGTTAGGGATCCCCGGGGGGGGGGGGGGGGTGTTGAGGTGCGGTTGCAGGGGTTAGGGATGGGGGGTGGGGGGCGGCTGCAGGGTTTAGGGTTTAGGGGGATTAAAATTTATCTTTTCTTGTTTTGGTGTTGGCGCCGGGCTAGGGGAGATTTGGGCGGGGCGGCGGGCACACTTAGTTTCATTTTGAATTTTCCTCTTTTTACCTTTTCTAATTTATAATTACTCAAAAATAATATTTTTAATATTTTTGGAATTAGAAATTAAATTTGGTGATGGAAATTTCTGTCAAAAATCCGTCACTGCCAAAGAAAATCTTTTAAAAATTTATAAATACTTGGGTTACGATTTTTGTGACGGCTAAATTTATCACTATCTGGTTGCAATTTCGGTTATTAGTATTGTGTCAGATATCCCGTCACTACGGTGGTTACTAAGTTTTGGCGCCCATCCTATCCGCGTAGTCTGTGACCAATTTGTCACTAATCTATCATTAAGTTCACACCACGGTGACCAAATTTCTGTCTGTCACTAATCCGTCATAAATAGTGACTGATAATGGGTCGTCACTAGTTTTCTGTCACTATATGCTTGTTTTTTGGTAGTGTTTCTTTATTCCTTCTAAAGGAAAGTCTAGTAAATTTCAGGGATGGTAGTTCCATTAGGGCAAAATAGGTCATAAGATCTCAAAGTATAGGAAGAAACAAGCTGAGGAGAAAGTAGCTCAGAAAGTCCAGATGGCCTCATCACATCGGACTGCGGCTGTTACTTTTACTAGTTCGTCAGCATCTGCATCTTATTCTTCTATACCCACTTCATCTATTATTACAGTAGATATTGAGGCAATAGTTTATTAGGTTCTATCTCGCACTACCCTCTCTACCACCTCAGGTAAACCTTTCTCCTGGTTCCTTGACTCTGCATGTTGTTATAACATGACATCTGATCCCTCTTTAGTTTTCTTGAAAACTAACTTGAATCATGCTTCCATTTTTTATACTGTTAGCCACGTAGGTTCTATCTCTACTTCTACTTTTCTTTACCAAATACATATCTTGTTCTGAAATTATCTTTTAACTTGCTGTTTGTTGGTCAACTTATGGAACATGGCCTTAAGGTAACTTTTACTGACAAACGTTGTGATGTTCAAGATCAGAAGTGGTCAGCTCGTTGGGACCGGGTATAAAGTTGGTCACCTGTTTGAGCTCACATCATTATTTGTACTTAGCTCTAGTCCTATTCCATCAGTTGCTGCTGTCTCCTCGAGTCTTTGGCATTCTCTTTTGGGGCATACTTTTTTGTCTCGTATCCAGTCTTTAACTTCGAGCAGTTGTTTGGGAGCAGTTAACTTTCAACCTTTTGATTGTGTCTCTTGTCAATTAGGTAAACAAAATGCTCTGCCCTTTAATAAAAGCGTTTCTTTCTCTACCGCACCTTTTGATTTGATACACTCTGATATTTGGGGACCTGCTTCTGTTGCGACTAAGGGAGGATCACGATACTTTATGTTGCTAATTGATGACTACTCATGGTATACATGGCTTTATCTTTTATGTGATCGCTTTGAGTTAATTGACACATTTCGTGATTTTCAGCAGATGGTCAAAACTCAGTTTGGTCGACCCATAAAAGTTTTTCGTGGTGACAACGCCATGGAATATACCTCTACCTCATTCTTGAAAGTACTTAAACAAGATGGAACAATATCTCATCGTTCTTGCCCTTACACCTCTCAGCATAATGGTCGTGCCGAACGAAAACATCGACACATCTTGGACACTATCAGGTCCCTTCTTCTTTCTGCTGCCTTACCTGAGTCTTTCTAGGGAGAGGTTACTCTTATAACAGTCTATACCATCAATCGGGTACCTTCTCCTACGATCTTAAATAAATCACTATATGAGGTTCTTTATGAGAAGGTTCCTGATTACTCTTTTCTAAAATTTTTTGATTGTGCTTGTTTTGTTTTGCTTCCTTCACATGAGCATACTAAATTTGAACCACACTCACGTCTTTGCTATTTTCTTGGTTATAGTATTGAACATAAAGATTATCGTTGTTATGATTCTATCGCCAAGCGACTTCGTATATCCCGACATGTTCAATTTTGGGAACACAAAATATTTACTAGCACTTATCTGCTCTCCATAGGTTCTTCTTTACCTCCTCCTCCAACAAACTTCATCATTCTTATTTTCCATTTTTATCCAACTTATCTTCCATTTCAGTCCATTGTTTTTCCTCTCATCCTTTCTTACCAGTCTACATTTATTTCTTTCGTTGAATCGATCCACTATCACAACTCTTTTTTTTCCTTTTCTGTTTTTTTCTGCAAGTTTCTTTCTTTTTTTTCCCATATAATTGTTTAACAAGAACATACCTTCGTCCGGTCACCAATGGCTGGCAGGTAAAAATGTGCAAACGGCATATCAGTTTAGGAGCATCCCCCAATTTTCAATTAACAGAAGTATTTGTGTTAAGTGCAATCAAAAAAAAGGAAAGGAAAGAAAAATCTAGTTCAATATGCCAATCAGTAAGATACCAGCAAACCATCATTATAATATCATAATTATATTTTTATATTTTAAAAAATTCTGAGAAAAAAAATAAAAAAAGAAAAATTCTCCTATAATTCTAAAGAACCGGACATCCATCATAAAACAAAAGAAAACAAAACAAAACAAAGGCAAAGAAAAAGGGAAGAAAGATCAACCGAACCATGGTAGTGTAACTTAAAAGAACTGGATATACATCATAAAACAAAAGAAGATTATCTAATGGAAGACACTTTTGGCAGAAAGAAAGAAACAAATACAATTAAACATAAATTAGAAAAAAAAAACTCGTATGAATAGGAGAACAAATCCATAGAGCAGATAGAGACCTCATATAGAAAAAAACTTATTGAAACTTTTCGATAGATAAGGCATAGAGACCTCTAATGTAATTGGATGTAACATTGACGAATGCACTTCATACAGACCGGCGTCAAGGAGGCATTTCCATAAACATAAGAAAAGATCAACTCCATCAAATTCCCAGCTATATTCGATATCTCCGTCCCTACCATCATCTTCTCAGCCCCAAATGAAAAAAATCAACCCAAAAATCCCCTCAAATAAGACCAAATAATACCCCCAAAAAAATCACTTGAAAGGCTAAAACCCACTAAAAGGGAAAAAGTAAACAAATTCCTGAAGAGGAGAGGAGGATAAGAATCCGATCGGAGCCGGAAGCACCTCCTCACCCCCTCTCTCAACACCATTATGACTGGTGCATAGCGCACCCCCATGAACTACCACCTCGCTCCAGAGCACTGACATAGAGGCGCCCTATGGTTATAGTAAGGAGGGAGAGAAAGAAAAAAGAAAGAGAGAAGAGAGAGAAAAAATATTACTGACTGGCCTCACCTCCACCCGCATCCGCTACCTCCGTCGTCATTAGCTGTCAAAGAGAAGACAATCAGAGAGGAAGGACCATGGGAAACCAGAGAATAAAGAGAAGAAGAAAATAGAGGGAGAACTGCTTAGGGTTTTACCAGGAGGAGAAAAAAAAATGAAGAGAATGAGTTTGTCCAGTTAAATTTGGTCCAGGCCCAATCTTAAAAAATTTTAAGTTCAAAAAAATGTCAAACCAGACTATACCAGCCAATCAGATTTTTACATTTTCCTTGAAACCAGACCAAACAGGCAATCACTTCTCCATTCAACCAATCGACCGATCCAATCTACGTGTAAAAAACATTGCTAGAACAATAACTAAATTTTCTAACATTAGTTAATTTCTTTTAACTAGCTAGCCTGTCAAAATAGATACCATAAACAATATCAACAGCATCTCAATTAACAACATACCAAGTCAAACCAATTTTTTTTTGTCAAATTGAAAGATCTACATAACATTAGGGATGAGTGTCCTCATCAATGAAGGCTGAAAACAAATAGAGAAAAAAATACAGATGACTGATGAATACAAGTCCAGGACTTCAGGTTGCAAATAAACACTTCAAAAATCATCACCCACCTTCATTCTTCTTTCTTTTTCCTTTGATCAATTCTACTTTTCCCTCTCCAACAAACTTCATCTTTCTTATTTTTCCATTTTTTCCATTTTATCCAAGTTATTTTCCAATCCATTGTTTTTTTCCCCTCATCCATTCATACCACTCTTCATTTATTTCTTTCATTGAATTGATCCAGTATCACAACTCTTCTTTTCCTTTTTTTTGTTCTTTTTTCTGAAATCTTCTTTCCTTTTTTCCAATATAACTGTTTAATGAGAACACACTTTCATCCAGTCACCAATGGCTGGCAGGTAACAATGTGCAGACAGCATATCAGTTTGTTTAGGCAGGCCAGAACATCCCTCAACTTTCGATTAACAGAAACATCTGTGTTAAGTGCAATAAAAAAAAAGCAAGGAAAGAAAAAAATTGGAGGTTCCTTTAATGCTGCAAATGTCATTGGAAGTTCTTTTCTCCACTCAATAAGGCGGAAAAACACCTTTCTGTTGGGTACAAGAACTCTAAGGGAGCAAGGGTTAATTATATATGCTGAAGCCTCACGGAACACCAAAATCTGATCCAGAGTGCCTGCATAAAAACAAAGTTACTGGATGATGATTTACAATCATAAGAAACAAAAGTGATGCTCAGTTTCTGCATGTTATGGTAATAATGATTCTATAAAATGCTGAAGAGGTGACACCTTACCCAAAACATTCTATACGTCACTTTTCAGCTAAATTATAGGACTTTGAGGATCATGAACAAAATTTGCTAAGTTATTTGCAAGGAAAAAAGAACATTTGTTACATAAAAGCATCATTCATAAACATAAATAATGGCATCGATATAAGATTCACATAGTCTGCTATTATGCTCCCCTGAGAGTAAGTCAAATAAACTAATTATAGAAAGCTAATGAAATCGATCCCCTCATTGTTACCCCCAAATCAATATCATCCAGAAATCAGCAATAATAGGAGCTAAATTATAATGACTAACAAGTTTGGAATCATCGCATCTTTATCATGACTGGTTGAAATTTTTTACAGGTCATGGTCCTGTCAAATAGCTAACTATTTTGGCTCTGTTGTGGCCCTATAGATAACTCTCTCTATCTCCCCTTGCTCCTACTGTAACTCAGAAAATTTTACTTGGGTGGGTGGGGTGGCACGTTTTGTGCACATGAAAAAGTTCTTCATGCCACATGGCACAAGCAGACTGGTGTAAGTCAAAGGAATAGATAGATGGATGTCATGATGCTTGTTTAATGTTGAGTTCTTTCGCAGTTAAAATACTCACCTTTTCCAGTAAAAATTGCCAAGAGAGAGAGAGGCTAAACTATCATACATAATTGACATGTATTAAAAAAAGCATGGAACATGAGACTACACTGCTCTGCTATTTGGCTTTTCTACACATTTCATGCTCAGTTACAACACATAGATCTACACTCATCTTTACCATTTATGTATTATTGCTTTAACAACCATTGGTGGATTTATGATATGGTCTAGAGTGACAAGTATATCATCATGCTCAATCATTAAATGACCTGGTGTGATTACTTGTTAGCTAAGACATCAAATTAGCATATATTTTTCATCTAGATATTGCTTTAAGTTGGTGTATTAATTTTCTGGCATCATGAGAAGTTAAGAGAGGTCCATTTTATACTAGAGGCTTATGTAGGATGTAAAACTAATAGACCATGTAGTCAAACTCAGCCACCACTCTTAAATTGTAATGGTAATTTAGTTGGGTTCCGTGTCTACTTAAAAGTGAGAAAGAGAGGGCTAACTATTTTTATGAAGAAAATATTGGCCAAATTGTCTTCTTGTAGAACATTTTTGAAAAATCAAGCCATGTCTTTAAGAAAGTATTATGGCTGGCAGCTTGGGTAAGGGTGCTGGCCTGCCCTAAGTCTTCATCATGATTTTCTTCAAGACTTCTTCCTTCTTGATTCATCAATAAAGACCGAAGTTCCTCTTCAAGCCAATGTTTATAGTCTATGCTGTAGATGTTCATAACATCTCGTCAGAATATCCATACACCTGCTTAAACATTCTCAATCAATGTTTATCGTACTGTCCCGAATCACCCGATTCAAGGCATACCAACCCGTACCAGATCAGAATCAGCATGAAAGCACCATTCGGGTAAGTGCAGGCTCCCAATCAGCCCTACCAATCCATACTGACTCAAACCAAGCTAAACCATACCATGCCACTTGGTACCATATAAAACCAGAGGCATACTATACCATACCGACATGTCCCACCTAGTTTCAGGCAGTATCATGATAAACAGTGAGAAAAAGAGGTTGGGAACTATCTTGACACAGGATGCATAACGTACCATACCGACTATATCATATCAAACCAGAATGTACCTATATGGCATTCAGTACTGAGATTGCGGACCTTATTCTCAGCTCTAATAGGTCATCTTATATGCAAGTGCCCTTGCTTTTGTTTGTCATTCTAACTCTAGACAATCATATAATATGAAAAGGAAAAATTTGTGGAATTAATTAAGGGCTTCAAGATGGTTCCAAGAGGGCGAGTGGCATATACATATGTTGATGACTTATATTTATAATGTCTAGAGAGCAATTGAGGAATGTCTACCTGAATGGTTGCTTTAAGCAATGCAACCCAGACCCTTATGGACACATGTATGACACTTCGGTAGAGCACCACATGAAAAAAAATGCAATTGAGCCCTACATTATTACATGCAATAGATGTGACATACACTAGGAGTAGTTTGGCACCTTGACCTTGAACCAACTAAAAAGGCGGCCCAATGCGCAAGGCTCCCTCTGTTGTGGGGTCTAGAAAGGGTCAGATGTATGCTGCCTTACCCCCATATGCGGAGAGGCTATTTCTATGTTTCGAACCTATGACCTCCATATTACAATGGAGCAACCTTTCCCTTGTGCCAAGGCTCACCCTCTCCTGAAAATCACGTAATCTAAGAAATTCATTTTTGAAATGGATATAAAACAAGATCAAGTCTGCAATTTTTGTGCTGAACATTTCGGAGTCTTGAAACTACTGGTTTACATTAAAAACATCACAACTATATCACCAAAAGGCTCCTCCTACTCCATTATTTCCATTGAGACCCTACTCCCCTGCACAGGTTCTGTTCTTTCTTCTTTCCAATCCTTTTTCACCATCAATATCTGGATCAATTATTTCTACAAAAATCCTCCACCACCAGCAAGACCTTTCTATTTACTTTACAATATCGTCCACCATTACCACAGAGAACAAGACTCTTATTCACTCCTCTCATAAATCAGGTTTGGATGCTGACTTTATTAAAGGTTTAATTAGGAGTGGGGAGGAAAGAAAATATAGCCCTCTTACAAAAATACTAAATGACTAGCAAAACAAGGACTAAGTGATATTCAATCATCAAAAGATTGTATAAAGATTCTTAAGGGGTTACATACTTGAATTAATGGAATCTATCATAGCTTGGTTCCAAACATCTAAAGATATTGGATTTTAAACACTAGAATGACATGAATTAGAGCACCAAGTTGCGTATCATAGGCTCATAGCAGATCTAATCAATCAAATGGGATAAACATAATAAACTAAAATCGTTGCATCATATTAAATTAAATAAATATGGCAGACTGATGGTCACAAAGACTTGGAAGCATCTAGGAGTGAGAACATCTTTGAGATAATGCAACACAAGAGGCAAGAGTTATTTATGTCCAAGATCAGGGATAAAATTTTGATACACATGGGGGGCCTTTCGATTGATGTCATGGTACCTAAATAGTGCACAAGGCAGATGGTTATTTTTGGATTCACTGTTTGTAGTAATGCTGGTGGAATGGAACACATGAGAGTCATTATAGGATGGTATTGCAATTTCAAAATGGTCAGTTATGTTGTTTGGGACAGAAGATGAGAATTTATGAGCACAGTTTTTTGGCAGCATGTAGGAGATGACATAAAAGATAAATTTCATACAAAAAACTCCCTTTTTCCTTTGCCCTCTTCTTGTCTTTAAAATCTTATTAAATAAGGAAATTTCATGGACTACTAAACCGGGAAGATAACAAGAAGATAAATCATATAAATCTCGACTACCCAGAAGAGAACCACCATTATTTACATTACCACCTGCATGAATTTTTTCCCCAAAAAGTAGACAAGATGCATCTTTAAAATACATCAATATTTTCTTTAATTTCTTATCTTAACAAGCTCTCTACGCTCCAATTAATTGATTTTTTCCTAACATTTTGTCTACATTGATGCATTCCCCAAGGTTATGCATTTATTTTTTGTAAAGATTCCAATTCCCAAACTTGGCATAATTATTGAACACATGCCCTCTTTCGCCAATAAGGGTAGAAAGTTCCACTGGTGATTGCACGCGGTAAACTTCAGATGAAGAGTTTTGAGAAGCAAGTCTATCCAATGCAAGTTTCAAAGGATTTGAATAAAACAAGGTTTTAAACAAGTTTAAAACCCATCTTGAATACATTTATTCCGAAACAACTTATATCAGAATGCTCCTCAGAAAAGATCAATTACATGTCACTAAAAACTACCATCGAATACTTTGCAAACAAAATAAGTCATCAAGAACTGACACAGACAGGATTTAGATAGAAAAATTCTGACGATATTAAAAATTTTGAGGAACATAATTCTAATCAGGAAAATCATATCTAGCTTGATTTGAAATTCAATTTTAATGGATCTGTGTTGTTCAAAAAGTTTTAAGCAGAACCCTATCAAAATGCCCTAATTAGCAACTAGGGCAAACAGGTCAGATAGAAAAGTTTTTATAGTTATGATTGAGATTTAATGCCATCAGGTGTTCTAACGTGGGATTAAGGTGAATCCAAATTCTATATTTCTTTTGAAGATAGATTATTGGATTCAGATAGTATATAGGCACATGAATTGCATGTGGAGCTAATTAGTATTCATAATGTACCAAAAATCCATAAAAAAGAAATAAAACCGAATAGTAATATATTTAAATGTAGCATTGATCATCAACTAAATGACCAATCAAAATTTGTATCAGTTTTAATATGAGTTTATGTATCTAGCAAACTGAAATAATTACATATACTATAGAAATTAAATATACTTCTTACATATTAAATGATTTTTGAAGCAATAAAACAGAATGTCCAATCATTCATGTCCTTACTTTAAACTTTCAAGCATCAGTTGTAGCCTAGTACCCGCAAAGGATTGAAATCAAGTAAAAGCATCTGATATAATAAGCATTAATTGGCACTTGATATAGACACAAGTTTTAGTACAATAATAACTTTCCATCATGGAAAGAGAAAGGAAATTTGTTTCTATTTATGCCTTTTAATTATTCTACCCTTTTCTATTATTCATTTTAATGTGATACATTAATAGGCAAAAAGAAGCACGTGAATATGCAGCCACCTTTCAAATCTTAAGAGAAGGGTGGAGCAAGGACAATTAGAGTTGAAGAGGAGTGGATTTATATATGGAGTAATTTGAAAAAACATGAGAGATTAAATTAATGTTTTTCTTACCGAGACTGTTTAAGAAAGAAAGATGGCATAAGATTGAAAATTTTCATGGACCTATGGCTCTCCATTCACATTTAGTGAGAGGGGGGGAAGAGAGAGAGAGAGAGAGAGAGAGAGAGAGGATGTGTGGTAGTGTAAATCACACTCCAATCAATTGACCAAAGAGAGAATAAGCAAAGTTGACAATACATCAACTAAATCATTAAGACTAAGGAGATAATGGTAGGTATGAGATTAGTATAATGAGGTGAGGGTACTGTGGGAACAAATATAGACAATATATTATGAGAACATTCCAAAAATTCAAAACTCTCTTTTGATCTGGTATAAAAAAATATTTTCTTTTGGAGGACTTGGTGTTCAGCTCTACATCTCTTCCTTACTCTAAATCTCTACTATTATAAAGTGAAATATGGGATGTGAGTCCACCTCAAGTTCAACACCACCTTAACATCACCCAATCTTTTGTAGCCATTGGAGTCTACCCAATGATTAAAAAAAATAACTTATTTGGAGAGTGAGACTCAAGAGTACAAAATCCCTAAGCTGCTTTATATCTCAACTAAAGCAAACTTTTGGATTGCCACTCCCCCCTCACGTGAGGACCGTGCATGCGTATGTTTAGCCCTCACCAGTTATTCACTGGGTAGATCTTGAATACTTATATAGAATCAAGGAACCCAAATAATACCTTCCAGCTAGCTTTTTGGGGTGAGGTTATATGTTATTGTAACATGGTATTAGAACAGATCCGACCCATAACCTATGTGGACTAGGGGACACTGCAGCACAAATTCATTGAGGTTGACCACGAGCCAATCGTGGTACTTATGATTAAATTTGAATGGATTTGAACCTTTAGCCTAATGAGGATGTTAAAGCTTAAACGGGAGAAGTATGTAAGAACCCGTACGGGTATGTGTTTAGTCCCACATCGGTTATTCAATAGATAGATCTTGAGTACTTATATAGGATTAAGGAACCAAAATAATACCTTCCGGCTAGCTATTTTGGGTAAGGTCTTGAGTTGATACAAATGGTATCAGAGCTAGGTTTCGATCCTAGGACCTGTGGGTTATGGGCCCACCTTCAATCTCCCAATCTTATCTAGTCCTTGGAATCTATCTAACAATATTTAAAATAATAAATAATAATAATAATATTTTATCGAAAGCAAAATCTAGAATCCCCAAATTTTAAAAATACCAACCCTAAGCTAAACAACAAGGTCCGCCAAATCAGTACCAAGACCCATACCCAAGGTCCGCCGTACCGGTACCGGTCGGCGTACCGGTCCCGTACCGGTCCGAACCGGTGGCGTACCGGTTCTTCAACAATAAACTACCGGTACCGGATTCCACGCTGATCCGGTACCGGTTCCAGGCCGGACCGGTACGGACCGGTACGGCAGACCCAGTCGACAGGCAAGTCAGTATAATACCAGTTCGATATCATATCGACATAAGGTATACTTGGGTGTGCTGATTCAATGAGTAATTAGTAATCAATTTTTTTAACTTTTTCAATGATTTTAAGTATAATTTGATATTTTTTGATGTTTCTATGGTCCCAATCAGGGGTAGTTGATTTGATCGGATTGGACTTTTTTCCCTGCAGTAACAGCATCCTAACTGGAGGAAGCGGTTTAATTTAAATGATGCATGTTATTTTAAAGTAATACAAAATATAAAATGATTAGTGAGATGTTGCATGCTATAAGAAGTAACATAAAATATCCTAAAATTAATTAATAAAATGAAAAATATAAAATAATACAATATATTTAAAGGACAACATACATATCGATATCTAAAATCTTATAGATATCCGAATCATTAACATAGTCAGAAAACACATCAACTTACCCCTCTAACCAAGCGGCGTTGTAGTCTTGTACGTTCTTTTCATAAAAAATGCGCTTAGGGTTATAAGCACTCTCGAATTTCTCACTGAAGCTTTAGCTCTGAGAGGTGTCCTCTGGTAGATAATACGACTGTAGAGGGGCTCATCCGAATATGCCACCAGCAAAATTTCACTTGTAAGATGTTCTAGACTGCTGTGTAGGGTAGTAACTACCGAAAGATGATGCCTCAGATACACCATATCCATATTCGTATGGATCAGCTTGCATGTGGCTGTGTAATAGGATCCAGTATACGACTTAAAACCTAATATATCTATGGATCCTACTCCACGTACGAGGTCATCTGCAGCTGCATCGTGTCCTCCTAAATGACCTCGACAAGCTCGTCTCCTATATGCAATCATATCCTTATGGGCTCTATCAGATCGTGTACCGTAGTCCCTATCTTTTATAACATGCATAAATTGGGATTCACTGGTGAATCGAAAACTACCCTGCGACTGTCTCATAAACGGTGGTCTCATATTCTCCACTCTATTCTTGACCAACAAATCCATGACCAGTAGAACTGTCATCGCCGTTGCTCCTGGTCTCTGAATCTAAGTGAATTGACTCCACTCACCATAAGAATTGTAGGTGCCTTTTTTTTTCTTTTTTAGGAGTGCTGCGCAGCTGTCTACTTACCCTTTGTGCCCCTCTTTGCTTGCTTACCCTTCGTGCCCCTCACTGCCTGGCTATGCTAGGAGGATAGATACCGCCCTCCTAACCGAGTTGACCGAATAGTATAGTGGCCTCGCCTAACCATCTCTCGATCATATATCTGAGAGGATGTTTTGGACAAGGAGACATGATGATTGGCTCCCCAATAACCCATATAGTTGTGGCTGATTAGCTGAAAGGATGCGTAGAATATTCAATCTGCCCATTGCCTTGCATCAATCCTAACCTCGCTGGCTACAAAACTGGCCGGTTGTGGAGGTGATCCTCGCTAATTAAGCTCCAACTCCTGCTGCTGGCCCACAAGCCATCCGATCATAGGATCATCCTTATCGTCAATGAAAGCATTATGAATCGGATCTGTATACTTTAGCCTTACTTCCTCCTAAATGCACTTCAGCCTCAACCTCAGATTGTAGTAAACATATACAAGATTGTTGAGGGCTTGAGGCACTTTTGTGTCAGACAGTTCCTCTGCTTGCTGTGGATGAGGGCAAAGATGGACCAATTATGCTAACAACCACTCGAGGAGATCGTTTGAAAGGAAGAGGATCCGGATAGCTAATCACTTAAGATTTCTCGCGGATAAACCAAAATGAATCCACAATTCAGCTACAAAAATATTGAAAAAAAATTACATATAAGATAGTATCATATTATTAACCATCTAACACTAGATAAATATCCTCCTAATGTATAATATACCTGAATTTATATTTTTCTTACGACAATTGTCGAGACTCCAAAGCTGTTAGTGCTCTCTCTAAATATTTTGGTCTATGAAAAAAATTATGTTGTAAGATGTTAATAATTAAAGATACCAGTTAACTTACACATGTCACTTAAATTAAATTTACCTTTTCTAGATATAGGGCCGCAACTTCCAGATTAGGCTCCATCCTATAAATCACACTACGTTGAGCAGCCAAAAGTTCGTCATCCAATCGATTCATGGTACAGTGTACCGAAACCTTGGGTTTAGGTAATATGCTGCAGATAGCATTCATAACTGTCTTAATAAAATTATATAAATATAGGAGCAGTATAATTTTCAATATTCTTGCTTACCTGCGAGATACAAGTCCCTATCCATCTGGTAGTCCCGCCGCCGCCCAATATGTCGATGTACTCTTAGACATATGTCAGATTTGCTTCCTTGATCTGAATCTTATTTCTCTCCATAATATGTCATAAGAAGCCCATCTGGGGGTAGCTCTCGCTGTCCATGGCCCGAAGCACTTCGTACAATAGTTTGATAGCTTTCACTATGTTCTCGGCCTGCTGCTAGAATGTCTGCCTCGTTACCAAGTCCTCGATAGTGTTTCCTTCAATGTTGACCCTTGCAAATCTACTTTTCTGCCACTCGGAACTGACAAATATCTGACGTAGGGCTGCTTTCCTCTCAAGAAGGCTATCAAGTGCAACGCAGTTGGTAGCAAACCATATCACTCCCCCTGCATACCTCCTCATCAATTATAGGACTAATGTATGGTTGTAAATATATCTGATGATGGTTTGGATTGTCTCCACTGTTTGCTGCACCATATGAATCTTCGCAATGTCCATCAACATGAGGTCAATACAATGTGCAGTACATGGAGTCCAAAAAATATATGACCGTTGCTTCATCAAGATCTCCCCGATGGCCTTATATTGTGGCCCATTATCAGTGATGACCTACATGATATTCTTCTATCCTACCTAATCAATCACCTCCTCCATCAATCTGAAGATGTACATGGCATCGTATACCTAATCGAAAGCATCAGTCGACTTATGGAAGAAAGTCTTTGTAACACAATATGTCAAGAAGTTGATAACACTCCGTCTAGTAGGAACGGTCCAACCATCACACATCACCGTCTATCCATATGTGAGTCACTTGCTTTTGTATGAGGCAATCCATTTCTCTAGCTCCTTATTACGTCAAGAAGCTTACCGTAAATGTTCTTTGATCCTGAAGAATCTACACCGAGACCGAAAGTCTTTATCAGCTGCCGAACCTCCTGTGAATATTTTCGGTATATAGATACGTCAAAATAACCATCAGCTAAATGTTGTTTCAACCTGAATACCCCTTTTTTAAAGTCTGTGTTGCACTAGTTGCACTTCCAATGGTGTCGATTCGAGAGCATTTACCCATGATTCCAACCAATGCCACACTCTAGCTTTTTTTTCCTCTAACGGTTTTATTTCTGCAAGTTTATCAAATACGTCGGTTTATCAATTATTTAAAAATAGCAAAATTTCATTATGATAAAGATAATATTTTTTATTTTAAAAAATAAATCGATTTATCTAATACATAGTACTAATTTTTCATATTTTTTTATTTATTGATATATGTTTAATAACTTTTCAATTAAAAATATATTTAAATACCATAAATTTAAAAAAAAATATTTTTTACTTCAAAATATATTTTTTACTTCAAAAAATACTTTTGAAATATGTATTACGTACTGCTAATTTTTTATAATTTGGCATTAATTATATATTTTTAATCATTATTTAAATTTAAAAATAATTTTTAAATATAAATATTTTAAAAAATAAATTTGAGCTCAGATCTATGTAGAACACTATAATAGATACAATATATATTTTTTAGGACCATGGCCATGCATGAAAGACTACTTATTTCTCAATTCTTTTCAATTTTAGGCCTAAGCCACTATGCGCATGATCGCATCAAAACTTAAATAAATGAACATCAAATTTAGCTAGAGAGTAGCTTGCATACCCCTAAATATGCTTCTAATTTTATATTTTTTAATATTATTTTATTTATTTTATTTTTAAATCTAAAAATATATTTTTAATTTTAAAAATTATATATAATTTGAAAATTAAAAATTTTTATATCATCGTGTAGATCATCCATAGATCTACAACATAGCATAAAATCAAGCCAAAATAAAAAAAATGACATGATCTCTTATTTTGCAAGTTTCAAGGTATTTTTTGGCGTCCAAAAAAAGAAAGAAATAGAGATAGGGGAGAGAAAGCATACCTTATTTAGGGTTGGATCATCCTTCAATTGTGCTGAATCAACATATTTTTTGCCATGGAAAAAGAGATATTCGAATAAGTGGGGAAGGCCTGAGACACTTCTCAAGTCTTCCCAACCACTCTTTAAAACAAAAGAGGAGAGGGGCCAGTTTGGAACCAGCCCGACTCGGTGCGAACCGGACGGTCCGCACTAGTTCCATACGGAACCGGCCGGTTCAAAACAAGTCTGGACAATTTGAGACCGATTTTGGCCCGCTCTAGCCGGTTTAGAACCAATCTCGAATAAAACAAGTGAACTGACCCGATCCCCCACCGAGTTAGCTCGATACGGGCCGAATCAGGTAGTTCGGCGGACCTTGCTAAACAATATTAATTAAACCTCAAAGAGTACGGACCCCGAGCTAAACAATATTATGATTTTCTATGAACATCATGTCTAGGTTTCAAACTTTATCTCTATTATTATGATGGGACTCATTTACCCTATTATGGTCAGGTGGGATTAAAGTCCCGAACCCATTGGGTTTTAGATGTAACTTGCAAGTTGCAACAATGGGAAGATATGGTAAAGATAATCTGTTGTCCAATTTCAAATTGAGATGTCCCAAGGAGATTTCGTAGATCTCAACTGAAGGCGATACAAATCAATTAAATTGTACATATGGCACCCACTTCATCACAGCCATCCATGTCTCTTATCACATGCAATTCCACCCCAAATTTCAACTTCACTCCAAGCTCCTTTTTACTTGCTCTTTCCAATTCTATTTTGAGCAAGGTTCACAAAATCGGTACTGTAACCCATACTAGTCATGAACTAAGTCAGTACAATACGATACTATATTGTACCGACACACCGTATGCATGTCGGTGCCAATCAGGTACGAATGAAAGCGAACAAGCAGAAAGAGAGAAGAAAAAGGCGAAATGAGAATGGAAGGACCTACTAGAGAGGCGGATTTGGGGCCGAAGCACATCAATTGAAGGTTCAATCAAGGCTGAAACTCGTCAATCACAGACCAAAGTCACCGATTGAGGCAGGAGGTTGTCAATTGGGGGGCAGGGTCAATCAGCGCTAGAGCCATCAGCAAGGTCTCCATGGCATTGTCACAAGACAATGAGTGCATTAGGAGGGTGAGACAAGGATTGGCAGAAAGAGATGGCGACAGCTAGGGTTTCAAACAGGAGCAAGAAAGGTCAAATGCAAAAGATAAGGATTTTATAAAAGAGCTTCGTTCAATCCAAGCAAACTGGGTTAGAACTATCAAAATTTGAGAATTCAGACCAATTCTAACCCTAATCCTCTTTCATTTTGGATGGTCGAACTAACCTGGCTCCTAGCCGATTTGGTTCTGTACTGCCCTGGATAGCCCAGTTCAAGCCGGCTCGACAGGCTTTGATCTTGAGCATTTGTGACTCATTAGAAGGCCCATCATGGAGATTTACCCTGCAGCTCCATGCACTTTTCTTAATATTTCGCATGAGGCCACGTTCCTCATTTTTTTGAAAATAATCCCTTCATTTCATTTACATCTATCAAGTATGATGTCCATGTCGCATGCTGGTCTGAACAATGATGGCAATTATACAGCAATTTAAATCTGGATCTACCTATCAGTTTAGTCTCACAGATCAGATCAACTTCAAGAATGACCAAAACAACATCCAAGTAAACTTCCAAGGATTATACAATGGGAGTTAGTGACTCATAGGCACTCGACCCCATGGTTATAATTTAATTAAAGCACACATACTATCACAGGCAATAGGCATGTGAATTGGCATGTTCACTAGCATGGAACATTAACTGTAGCAGACCTTATACCCCCAAGATTTGGGCAGTGACAGATGTCCATCTCTGAGCTATTTGAATATATCAGCAAGTCACGATATTTTCAAATTCACATTCTTAGAGCATTCTAGAAGGTGGAAATGTTAGTTTTTAGATTTGTAGGTTCGCATTTTGGGTATTTTATTAGTCTATTAAATCATAAAGGTTTTATTCTTACTCCGTGAATTTAAGGATTGCAATTGGTGATCCTTTGATCATTTTAAAATAGGACCTAAGCAAACAACCAAGTTACGTCATATCAAAGCATTGAGGGTCTTCTAGTTGCAAGGAGAGCTATGGAAAAGGAAGGAGAAATGTAAAAGTTTCCCAAGAAAAGAAAATATTTTCCAGCAATATATCCAAATTTGACAATTTTCTATTGAAACAAAACAATGAAATACTAGAGTTTTCAAGAACAATAAATTTTACAAGCAATTTTCCTAGTAATCGAAGAGAAATAAGTTATTTCATATAATTTTAAAGTTTTACTAAGAAACCAAGCCAACCTTCCCAATCCTATTGCTTTTTTTCGATTGACAACTCTCAAATGTGATTGCTGAGACTATTGAAACCTCCGTCTATAATCTACCTTTCTAACTGGATCCTAATTCTTACCTATATTGGGAGAACAAAGCTTGTTGCCAACCAAAAATTCTCAGAAATACAATATAACAAGATTAAAGCTCCAATTTCTAGCAGCTTAGGATACAATCTGTTTTGCTCAAACCATTGTGTCTAGGCCAAAAACTAGCATAAACAGATCATAATCAGGTGGCGAATTATAAGTTCTTCTAGTCCACTTGCTGAAATTTTGCCAGAATATTCATTTCGTGTCTCACTTCAGGATATAACAAAAACTCCATATATAACCATTATTAGTGATGAATCAAACATTTTCATCTTAAATTAGCTGTAATAAGGTCTAGTTTTGATGCCTGGTTGCAGGCTAAATCCCCAAAGATACAAGCAAGACTTTCCTTTGAAATAGATATTAAAACAACTGCTGTCTATTGTACACCACAGATGTAGTCTACGCTGGCCTTCCTTGCATCCTTAGGTTTTTAATATTCTTCCAAGTTGTCTATCATGTTACAACATTCCTGGAAATATGATCTTTATGATCTTTTTATTGCTTGCCTATTGGACCTTAGAAATTTATCAGCAGCTTAGTCCCATCTGCCACTTAGCAAAGATCCTCCAGTGTTAAACAAGTATTCCACAAATATCTGCCCCAGCTTTTAGTTCCCATTTTTCTTTCTTAAGGAACTTTTAGTTTTTACTAATCCCAAAATGATATCATTCTTCTATCAAATCTGGCATTCAATCTGAATGGCCAGGAGCAATCACTTCACAAAATAAAAGCAATCAACTGCTTATATATTTACCAGCAATTTGCAAATAAAATCTCACGTGGAAAAGAACAAGTCTACAACAAAGCAATTTCATGTTCGCTCAGCAGATAAAAGTGTTTATGACCAAAATCAATCATACCTTACTGTGAAAAACCTACATTGATGGCAGCTCCAACCATCGGAACATCAGACATTGGGGGATGCTCCTCACATGATATGGTACTGGAATGAGAGGTCTGTACCAGAGCCTTGGGCTTGGTAATGAGAGCACAATTTGTGCTTTCAGCATCCTTAAGAGACCCTCCATTTCTAATAGCAGCTACCTGTGACATGACATTGCATGCTGGCTTTCCTGCATTTGATGAAGATGATGTCACTACCTCAGCTTGGACATCAGGACTTAAAGCCCCCATAGGAGTTGAAGTTTCTTGGATGCTATGATCACTGTTATAATTGGGGAAGGCTGTTAGCCACGTAAACCACAAATTGTGACCCTGCCAATGTTTACCATTAAGAAATGCATTCATGGCAGAATGACGGGTGGTAAAAGATATACAAGCAGAGCAATTTTGAGATGGCTTTAAGCTTTCATTCTTGGTATGATCTTCTGGCTCTTCGAGCACAACAGAAGAGAGATCACCAAAATATGAAAAATGATCCTTCAAAGCAACAACCTGTAATGAACAAAAAGATATTGCATCAACAGTAAAAAAATAATTGGGTGACATGCTGATACCAGCACAGTTTTCTTTTGTTTTTTCATGGAAATTTTAAAAAGAACCAAATAATGAAAGATCATACAAACTACAACCAGAAGACAAGTAAAAAATGAGAGAGAATAAATCTTTCATCCGTGACAACATGTCAAAAGGCATATGCCCTCCAACATTCATTATGCATGTTGTTTGAAGTCAAAGATATATGAGATTCATACTAGATTCGCATTAGAACTTTAAATTTTTAGTTTCTTAAGATATTAAATATATTGATGTTTCTATCAGAGACAATGTCTGGCACAGTGCAAGAAATCAGATTCTTCAGACTCTAGAAAAGTTGAGGGCACAGTTACTAGTAAACAAGTAGCTTAGAGGAAATACTGTATATTATAGTGAAGCAGGCAAAGAACAAGAATTTTCAGCATCGCAAACAGAAAAAAGGAAGCCAGTAAGTGTGAACTTTTCATTGTCATACTGTCAGCCCATGATACTCGGACATGCAGAATCCTTATGAGTCAGAGATAAAACCAATGGTTTACACAAATGTCAGCCGATAAAAAGTCCACAAACATGCCATGAGCTAAAATAACATTCACAAAAATATAATAGGATCACAGTTATATTGTACATAGAGGGTGATAATCTTAAATTGTTTGGAAACAATGACCAAAAGAATTTCATGCTTCAGTAATAAATGAGGCATGATACAGTATGGGGTATAGTACTGTACCAAAACAGTAACGGACAGGTACCGGTTCGGCTAACTTTGTTTCTTTCACAGAACATTCTTTCCTTTGAGAACAAGGATGGGAGAAATCCTAGCCGAAATCTGGTTGAGGGCGGGAGTTACAAATTCATTCAACAACACTCTACAACAAGGAATGAAAATCATAGATTCACTATAGATATTAACACTTTATATTTGCAAATATAAAAAATCCTAAAACTGTTTACTGAAATATCCCAAAGTTTGCAGGGTATATATCCCAAACTCCTCATGATTCATTCCCTCTTTACTTTGCACCTAGCCGGAAAATGAAAATTGGTGATTTTGTATCTTCATATATAGTAGTAGGCTATCTTCCGGATCAATTAACGTTGATGTCTTCATATGAAAGACCAAGGTAAATTTTCTGTTGCTGAAGCATGCCATGTTTATATGTTAGCCAGCAAGTGCCCATGCGCATGCGTGCGCGTACGAGAGAGAGAGATAGAGAGAGAGAGAGAGAGAGAGAGACATACATTTGCCAACTCAGCTGGTAGAGGACGAACAACTCTAAATGAAGTAGGAGAGTTTTCCTGCTTAAATCTATCCAGCACCGGTCCTGGCAGATGGCTTGTCTGTTTAATATTCCCAGGAGATTGCTGCAGAGCACTTGAATTTTCTTTTGAAGAGTGTGGAACAAGAATCTCTCCAGAATTTCTCTTTTCCAGTGTCCTTTCAGCTTCTAGATGTGCCCCTGTTGTACAAAGATTAGTGGACCTCGGGGCTACAGCTGCTCTCGCTGCTACAGCTTCATTTGCCATGTCCACTTTATGCCTCTTACCTGCCTGTTCAGAGGCTACTTCCTTCTTTTTGCTTGAAATTGCCTGCAGTCGAAATATCAAAGGCTTTAAATACCCTAAATTTAGATCCCCAATCTTAAAGGCGATTATTGTTATTCAGAAGTTATCATTTTTATTTTAATGCTTTTAAATCAAAAACCAAGTAAGAAATTATATTATGGAAAATCAAATCAACTACATGTAAATTTAGAAATCTTCTAGTCCTTCCTTTAAAATTCAAAAATCCAAAACATGTAGAAAAATTCAAAGAAGATTGCATTTTAAGGGGAAAAAGATTCTTCTAAGAATTAAAAAAATGGTTGAGAAAACCAATACGTTCATGTTGCAGATTACTGATAGCTATCTTTGACATTTTTACAAAGTTTAATTCCAGAAAACGGCGTGCATATTTCCAACACAATTGCCAATCCTAGCCTAAAAGATTGTTATACATAAACAAAAAAGAAGAGATTACTTGTTTCTCTAATTTATGCAATTGGCGCCAGAATTCATCCCGTTTTTTGTCCAAAATTTCCTGCTTTTTATGAAGTTCCTCTTTCAAAATCTCCAAACCCTCCAGCTTCTTTTGCACAGGAGGTGCTGCTTTTAGACAATTTGCTAATAAACTTTGTGGAGGTCCACCAGCAGGCACTGATGCTTCAGCCCCAAGCACACTGCTTCCCTTTGGAGCTGCAGATGGGAGATTTTCTTTACCTCTGTCACCAATGGACAACTGAGATGCAACAAAGGGAGCTGCCACACCAGGAAATTGCATAGACTTATTATGGACACCGCCATCTCCCTCATCAGAAATTGTATCTCGGTTGGCCCACCATAATTTTATAAAACGGTTACCCATTACAGCATCAGGTGCCTTCAGTGCAGCTTCTGCCTCCTCCCTCATAGAAAATTGGACAAAAGCCTTTTCACTGTTCAGCGGAATATAAACGTCAATGACCTCGCCAAACTTCTGGAAGTGTGAAAGAAGAGCTTCCCTTCTGTTGATTTTTTGAGGAATACCATTTACATAGAGAGTACGAGAAGCTCTCTGAGATGCTTTACCACCATTACGTCCAGAATCTGCACGCAGCCTTGGTAGAGGTTGAACAGCTGTTGCTTTTGGACCCATCTCCTTACCAGCAGCACGCGTTCCTTCAGTGGCAGAATGATTATAGGCCATTGTTTCCTCATGATCTTCCTTCATTTCATTCCCAATATGACTTGTCACAGTCATATGACTATTAGCCTTCCTTCCAGTTTCCGACTTATTCCCAGGTCCTATCCAGCCCCAAACAGAGCCAATATTGGCCACAAAGCTTCTGCCAGGGTGCTCATTTCCAATGCCATCAGATAACCTGAGACCCGGGTGAGCAGAACAATCAGCACCCCATAAAGCAACACTGTTATTTTTTGGTGAAGGAAGCCTCAAGTGTGCACTGGATGTTTCAGGATGTTCATTGTTCCACAGAGGCTGATCAGGATCATAGACATCTGCTTCAGAAACACCTGAAGCAGAGGAAACTCCATTCAGTTTCAATGCATCATCTGTCACTCCAGATTTGTTATTTTTCATAGATACAGCTTTACTGCTTGTCAAGAGGCTCAAAGATGCACTAACAGGTGGTAAAGATCCTGCCCCAGCTAGAATTCCCAGTGCATGTGAACTTGGAATTGAGACAGGAAGATTGAATTGAGACAGACTCTGCAAATTGCTAAAGAATCAATTAGTTATGAAAGATACACAAAATAGTACAAAATAAAACAATCATGTTTATCACATATGTGTGACTGGCAGATGCTTACTACCAGATACAGGTTGTCACACACTTGGCAAGTGATGTCTGGCTGCACCAAGAACTCATGCTTCCATAAAATCACAACAAGAATAACACTAGGGATGGCAACCCCAACAAAGTAAGACAACCAGGCAAGGCCCGAATCAAAGAATTGACTATGGATATCATGCTCACAACAGGGACTAATTAAATTTAGAGGTATGAGTTTTTCTGGTCATGTAATTTGCATGAGCAATAAAGTGTCCAAAAATCAAATGCGAAACCAAGGTCCGCCGTACCGGTACCGGTCAGTGTGCCGGTGGCGGCCCGTACCGGTACGTACCGATCCCGTACCGGTTCCGTACTGATCCCGTACCGGTTCCGTACCGGTCCTGTACCCGTACGGCAATCGTATCGGCCGGTTTTCCAATGAAAAGCTTCCGGTACCGGATCCCACGTTGATCCGATACCAGTCCCAGTCTGGACCGATTCGTACCGGCCGGTACGGGCCGGTACGGCATGCCCTGTGCGAAACACTAGAATCATATGACCATGAAGTTCTAATTTATGTCGTGTGTTTTCCTAAAAGCATGTTTAGTTATACACGTGGGTGAAAGTTTATGTTTCTAAAATATCTAAGCAGTAGAAAATCTTGATGCTAACATACAAAAAGTTCGATTGAGAAAAAGATATGCACCTGGACATCTTCAACAACAATTCGATTTACACCATGTTCCATCAGGCACATATCCCCTCTCAAGCAAAAACCTCGCTCCTCAAAGTCTCTACAACGCTGGCGCAGCCCGCCGATATTTAATAGAGGGCTGATTGGGGGCTGAAGAGTCCCTTGCAAACCAAGTGGGTGAAGCGGATCCAATATTGTGTTATTCATTCCAGGAATAAACCCATATGCACCCCAAGATGCATTTTGTGTATTTGCAGCACTTGGTAAACCAGTCCCCGCATATAGACTAGGATGTGTAGGTGGTCCTTGTGAAGCTATCTGCGATGCCAAATCAAGAGTGTCATAATGATTGAACCTTGAATCATGTTGACTCCAGGGAACAGTATTCCTTCCTCTTCCCCTCCCTATAGAAGGGCGACCTGTGGATGCAGAAGAATCAAAACGGGAACCAGTATCAGTGTGGAATTGGTTTAGTCTAGCCCGAGGGCCTGAATCTGAAGGAGCCCGCATCTGTGGTGTCAAGCCAGCACATCGTTTCTCTGACTTTGAAGAGACATCCCTTTCCAAACTAGGGTTATATTCTTTTTGAATTTCACTAGACTGAGGACCGGTTTCCAGATACGGTTGCCCATTTTCAAAAGGCTTGTTTCGCTTTCTGTTAGGCCTTCTTATAGGTGGTGCATGAAGATCATTGTCCAAAGAATGTGGCCGGACCTCCCTCCTACGATGTTTGTGATTACGATCATCATCATCACTAAGTTCTTTATCTTCTGGATCACTGTCTGGTTCAGAAGATGAAAAAGAATGAATTTTTTCCTTTGGGGATGAACTTGTCCTCTGTACAGTGTCCATTGTGGGAAACAGTGATAACTCCAACTTCTTGATAACATCCAACTTTTTATTGGCTATTGCAATTGAACCATCTTCAAGGGCCTGGAACAAATTTGTGATAAATGATTTTGTACCTGCAAACATAGGATGGGATGGAAACATTAGGTGTTGACTGACCAAAGCAGAACATACAATATAAACTACACATTAGTTTTAAGTAATGGCACCCTTGTAATGCATGAAAACCATAAATGTAATTAAAAGAATTTGTCTGTTATGGTAATTGTTGCAATAACACTGATAGGGAAATGTTGTCTTCTTATCCATCTTTGGAGAATCAGTTGTCTAACCAAAGCCATGCACAACGAAGAAAGCATCGGGCCGAGTAAGAGTAACGGCTAAATGCTTCTAACTTTGATTGAAATCTGAAATTAAAACCAAATTATCTCTGTTTCATCCAGAACCAAAACTAGGCTTACATACAAAATTTCAGCCAAAACAATATACCATGCCATTTTCATTTCTTTGAATTTCAGGAAGATTTTTTCTCATGAAATAAATCTTGAGAAGATTTAAAAGCAATGTTAATGTTGGGTTTCAAAGAAATTAGAATGGCAAAGTTTTGGCATATGCCTATTTATGATAGGGGTAAATCTCATTGAAGTATAATCTTATTCATGGCATTTTCATTAGATAACAAAATCACATGTTATATTCTAAAAAATGATGTACCACATTATTTTTCTACTCTATCGTACTTTCAAAAAATGATAGATTATCATAGAAATAGATTTATGTCTATTACATTGTTGTTGAATGATATGATCATATCAAGGTCCGCAATCTTGGTACCAAGTACCGTATCAGTACCTTATCGGTATGGTAGGGTACAGTACGGTACATCTCCGTTTCGAAATAACTCTCTCATCCATTTTCTGAACTTTTGTCTCGGTATGGACTAGTACGCGTCGATACGGGACAGTACGCCTCGACATGGGAGGTATGGAGCTTGTACCGACTTGAATATATGTTTCGCACCAATTTTCTTCCAATACATTATGGTACGCCCCGTCTCACATTCAAAAATAATGTACCATGTGATTTTCTTTCCCTTTTGTATTTTAAAAATAAGTGTTAGATTACAAAAGAAAGTGTCAAATAACTCAAGCCCAGAATCACCAAAACAATACATTCAAAGGTCAAAAGAAATGGAACTTATTTTTTTGGCATGTGAAGCTGGGCCTTTTTTCTTAATTCCAATAAAAATTGCTAAAACTGGCAAAAACTCCAAAAACCAAAATTTCAAACTTTCAAAAGTACCGATTTGATTCAAAGGGTCGGAAGAGATGAAGGGAACCCAAATAGATTGAGATGGAAATCTAAGAAAGAATTGAAAGGGGAAAGGCAAAAAATTGTTGTTTCACACATTATGTAGTAATTTTCTATATGTATTATGTAATAACCAATGTGAATTTATTTTATTTGCTACTTAAAATCTAAAAGGTGCCTATTAATCTTAAATTTAAAAAATGGTATGCATGTTAACCTCATGTAACGAGCGAACCCTCATTATAATAAGAATTTCAAAAGTGCACTAACACATCCTTTTTGTTTAACAATGTAACATTACTGGATAGCCAAATGTGAGAAGCTTTCTACTAAATGACTAATGAATTCTATCATGCAAAGTATTCGAATTTTTTCAATCAAAAAAAGGGTGGAAATATAATAATTCATGGATCAAATGTCACTTTAGCATTTATCTGTAAAAAGATTGGTGCCTCAGGAACATACCATCAAAACTACCAATATGATTTCCACCAATAAAAACATTTGGAACTGTTCTTTGTCCAGTCCATTCTATTAGTGCAGACTGTAGTGCTGTTCCATCACCTTCATGAATGAGATTAAACCAATCAGCAAAAAAAAAAAAGGAATAAAAATTTTATCCATCTAGTATAGTCTTCGAAGATAACTATGGTGGAATCAGTAAGTCATAGGACATAAATTAATACAATTCCATCATTTGTTGAATACGAGGATAAAATTGTTTCATTGCATTTAAAGAAGGTGATTCTAAGCCCACAAAGAAAAAAGAAACTACATTACTATAATAATGTGTCCCATCTAATGACCTCAAATATTGCTAATATCCTTGAGTAATGCTACAAAGGCATCAAGTCTAATTAAGCAAAGTCCAATAAGCTGTGGTGCTACTTTGCATCTTTATCTACAACCTGCAATTTAAGGAAAATAGCATATAACACAATGAGATATTATTGGAGCAAGACTAGTAATACCCCTTAGTTCTGTAGTTTTAAAGCATCCAACTCCAGGCAAACTCCTGATGTAAGAATCCTATCATCCAAAGAGAACCAAAATATTTCTTATGCATACAAATCCTGTTCAATTACCACTGTGGTTTCTAGTGTTGGCTGTAACAGTCCATTCCAGGCCAATATCAGCACCTAATACTAGGTCCATACCAAGTTCCAAGTATGCCGGAAGATATCAAGCAGTGTTTAGCAGACATGGATCGACATGGCTCAGCACAGCTTGGCATCGAGCCAACAACCTTCTTCTGAATCTTTCTGTTACAACACAGCACAGCATGTGTCAACACATGCCATGTCGGTGCACTTAAATCCTTCATCACCTCATGTGCAGAAACCTACAGGTGCCACAATGAGTTATCCACTCTATTTCATTATAGTCTAAGGCAACACTCAAAAGAATCACATATCACTATGACATATCTTATTTCTAAAGTTATTGACCCTTGTAGTTTAATCCGTTCTGTTGCCTCAATGAGAAAGGCATCCTTTTGCACTAATAGCAATTTCAGGTTATAATCCACAGAAATGAAATTAAACAAACATCAAACCAGGCTGCATGATAAATCATGTATTGCTGTCCATAAGATATTCCACAGGAAAATGATGAAGGCTATTACAGATAAGCAAGAACAGTAGAGATCCAAGACATTTTGCAACAGTAACAAGTACACAATCTGAAGATTTTCAGAATGAAATTGACCAGAAACATGTACTCACTTTCAACATCTAATTCAAACACTTTATAACTTGCTCCTAATTGTGTTAGCAACTTCTTAACCTGCTTGCAGTATTCACAGTATGTCTTGCTGCAACCACCAGAAACTGTATTAGAAATTCATGAGCCACAGAAGGTAAAAAGGATGAATTGCATGTTAATGAAAACAAAGATTCAACATCAACAGTTAAAAGAATGTGCTGGCGCTAAATGAATGACAACCCTCAGTGTTGTTGAAGACTTCAGAATAAAAGAATCTAGCTAATATTTTGTGCGTCAGGTCTCTCAAAAGTAACAAATCTAATTTTCAGATCAAGCCTGTCTTTTTCCAACTAAAGTAGGACAGGGTTTAGAGCAAGTTCCAGAAACCGAGTAAAGCGAAAACCCAATGAAGCAATGCTCAGAAGTTGATGAAACCATAAAAGTTATAAATATTAAGAAGTGAAGCCAATACCTGCACTTTGCAATTTTAAGTTTTCAAATAACTTGTTTTAAAAAAGGTTCTTCAGCTAGAATTACCATAGTAAGATAAGGATGTGTGTGTGTGTGTGTGTGTGTGTGTATACACACCTGGGATACAGCATAGACAGAATTTGAAAAACCACATCAGCTAAATATAGTCACTTACAACTTACAAGTAGGGCTGCAAGTGGATTGGATTGACCCACTTCTGACCCAGAACTGACCCAGAAATAATCCAGCCTAGTTCAACCTGAAATTAATTGGATTAGGCTTGGATTGAAGAAATATGAGGCATTTCAAATATGGATCGGATCTGCATCACTATGTATCCAAACCAACCCAAACTACCCTAGACTAATATACACATTTTCATAACCTTTCTTGAATCTATCTTTTTTTACTTCTAATACTATTTTTTATGTAGTTATTCATCCCTATGTTTTTGTTGATTATAACTTATATATGGCCATCAATGAAGTCTTTTGTGAAGTGGATTGTTGATAATGTTTACACATTAATGGTTATTTTCTTACAAAACATGTTTATAATATAATTAAGTAATTTTTTTATGGATATTTCTTATGGCTTGCGTTTGGATTATTTTTTACCCTAGACCTAAAAAGCTCAATACCTCAATAAATAAATCCTAAACCCGGTCTTATCCAATCCAAATAGAAATGGATTAGGCTTGGGTTCCGTATTTTGATTGGATTGGAACCAGGGCGCACGAATTCCAATCCAACCCAACCCACTTACAACTCTGCTAACAAGAAACTGCAAGCTTGAAATTTGCGGAAGTAGGAAAGAATTCACCATGTTTTCTCATGGCCTCCCCATTCTTCACATTTCACAAGAGGGGAAGTGCAAAATTACAACATTAATTAATACAAGTGCTTATTGATTTAAGTATATAATTAAGGCTGCATTTGGTATCATTTCTACTTTTCTTTTTAAAAGAATTTGGAAACAAAAAATCTTTTTAAAATAGTGGAAGTAAAAATTTTTTACCCACCTTTTTCAAAAAAAAATAGAAGTTATTTAAAAAATAAGAAACAAAAACAGAATAACCGAACATGTTTTCTATATTGGATTCCGTGTTTCTATTTTAAAAAAGAAAACAAGAAAAAATATTGTTGACCCAATAGATTGTTTTTTTTTTTTTTCTGAAACCCAATAGATTGATTTTGATGAGTACAAAATGTTTGAGTATAATGCTAATTGTTTTCTATTTTTAGAAAAGATAAATTTGTTTTATAGGAAGGTAAATAAGGTTGAAAGATTAAAGAAGCATAAAAGACCAATTCTCAAAGTTGAAGAATTTGCTGAAGAATTCTGGAAGATTTTGAAGTGGACGTGTAAACCTTAGAGGATCATGAGTGGACTCTTGTCGAGCACGAGTCGACCCCAAAATAGTCGTAGGCAGAAAACAAAATGCAATGAAAATTGGTCTTCTCATGAGTCAACCCTATAGATCATGAGTCGGCCTCAGGCAAACTCGAGTCGACCTCAACAGTGACCACAGGTGAAAGACAAAGCACAGTGAAAATACGTAGTTTTTCAAGTCAACCCCTGAAGAAAAGAAATTGACCCCTGAAAATCACGAGTCGACCAATGAAGAAGTAACGGCTAGTTTTTCCACAAAACCAGAATGGACATATTCGCCTCCAACGGCTCTTTCAGCCTCTATAACGGCTAGAAATGTCTTCCAACTATTTTTTGAAGATATAAATGCATGAGAATACCCAAAGAAAATAACAAGAAAAAAAGGAGTTAAGAAGAGTTGAGTGAAGAAGGTAAAAGAAAAGGAATAAAAGTTAACCACCACTCTTAGAGCTTCAAGTTCTATCACAACCAAGGAATGCTGAACCGGCCCGTACTGATCCCCGTACTGGCCTGTACCGGCCTATACTGGCCCGTACCGGCTAGGCCAAATTTTTGGGGGTTTTTGGAGGTTGAAAACCGGTACCGAACTAGTCTGGTGGCCGACCAGTACGCCTACCGGTACCGGTTTGGCAATCCTTGATCATAACATATAGAGCAAGCAAGAAAGAAAAAGAGAAAGAGCTAATTTCATTCTTCAAGATCCCAACATTCACAGCAAATCAAGCACAAGCTATAATGAGAAAACTCAAAATTTGTAAAGTTTATTGTGTATGTATTTTCTCTCTTTGATTAGTGCACGAGATTAGAGAATCTCATGTGGGATTTTGGTGTGGCTGACACCGTAAAAAATAGCAACTTTGTAAAGTCTGGCTATACCCGTGAACAGCTAGATTGTGGTCAATTGTCCTGAAAAATCGACTAAGTTTTGCTGAGCTTCAAAATCAGAAAGGAGTTCCTAAGAGTTGGAACTTGGAGTTGGTTTAGCTATACCAGCAAAACAACTTGATTTTGGTTATTGCTAGAAAAAATCAATTAGGTTTGGTTGTGAGCCCAAAAACAACTGAGCTATAATCTTATAAATTATAGTGAAATTCTCAAAAAGAAAGCCTTGGAGAATAGATTAGCAGCTGAGTTTGGCTCCAAACTACTATAAAATCTTGGTGTTTTATTTGTTTATGCTTGTTCTTATTTTCTGCACTTATTTATCATTCATTTTGTTGTGCATACTTGTGTTAAATCAAATTTACTTAATCATTGTTGAAGTTTGTAAAAAATTTCAAAAAGCCCAACTCACCCCCCCCCACCCTCTTGCGTTGTCATCTTGGGAAACAAATACCAAATAGGGACTAATTTGACCAATTTTGTGAAAATATGGTTGCTAAGATAGTTACCTTGCTTAAATGGATCATCACCATGACATTCAAATACTAAGAAATTGAAAGTCAAGATCTTTAAACTAGTTTTTTTATCTATAATTAGCCATAACATATTCAAGAAGTTCAAAAGCAAGCTAACCTGGTGGCTGACCAAATTAAGCAATCCTACAAGAATTTTTACCTATTTTGTAAAAAATTAACGTACATAAAAGTGGAAGCTTACTAAATTTCAAGTTTGCATCTAGATTTCAACAATTAGGTAGTGCATCCCATTTTTCTAAACTTATTTAAAATCTAATTTGATGGTGATCAAGGATCTCTTGTCAGCCATCGTATGTATATATGTACATTCGTATGTCTGCATGTATATATTTACGTACATATATACATGTATGTATGTATGTCTATGTGTGTGTGTAAATGTATTTATATCTATATAAACACATTAGAAAGTGACTTTGTAATAAAGGACAAACATGATATTTACTTTTCAAAAGATAAATTTGTCTGTGAAGAAATCCTCCTTCCAATCTGGTAGGTCAACTTCTTCATTGACTATTATTTATAGGTTTACGAAACCTCTATTGTCATAACTTGATCAGGAATAGGGTACCAAATAGCCAAAGGTTGATATTGGGTAAAAAGTTGGTCTTTGGATCATACCTTGATCCATAAAAATGAACCCGTATAGATAGAAGAAGGCTAGTTGGACAACAAAAAATAATCTCTTCATAAAGTTGAATATTGAATATTTAATTTGAATTTTGATTATTCTTTAAATAGTTTTAACCGAAGATATTATGCGCGGTGATTTTTGAAAATTATACAGCTGGTCGCCAAAAAAATTAAACTATATGGCATTAAAATTCAACACAAGGTACAGGGCTAGGGCTCATACAAGGAAACTGGGAACAAGTAAATGTCGATATCACATAATTCTGCATACCATATTTTGTGAAAGCAACAAAAATATAATCTTTGCCGACCACCAAGTTCTGAGTAATGTCCTCCTTTGACCAGATCTGTGACTTATACGTGGTATGATCATCTACATGCTTCTAAAAAGATGTTCAATATCAAGGAGCCATCCAACTCACTTCCAACCTTCCTGAACTATTGACTAGAACCTGTTTGATAATTACAGTACATTTGATTTTACAGTTAAGCCTAGTGATATAGATACATTTACTCTCATTTAGCCCCTTAGCTTTTAATTATGATGGCATCTTCAAATAACACTGGTGCTTTTAGATTCTAGATCATGAAGCTTTTTGGAAGAGGATTATTGTAAAACTTAGAATAAGGGTACAAATGTGCTTTATAAGATTTTGCTTCTGAAAAAACATAGAAAATTTTTCCCATCACTTTTTTTCATTTTGACTTTAAATGGACACTCTCACGACATGTCCTTCAACAAATTCAACTTTTACTTCCTTCGACTAAAAGTCATGGAGTGGATGTTGCACTGACTCACAGATCCCTCAACAAAGGTTCTAGAACTTGGAATATAACACCATAAACCATATGGCATAGTTTATAATATTTAAAAAAAAAAGAAAAAGAAAAAAAGGCAAGCCTAAAGATGTTTAACATCTTTATCTTTCATTCAGCACTAAGGTTTGGAAGCTTATCTGCCAAAGAAGCCATTAGAAGAGCAAGCCTACAGAATTTTTGACACTCTAGCCATCATTTGGCTAAGCTTCGGAATCTTATCCACCAAAGAAGCCATTAACAATCAATCAAACAGAAATGCAGCTTTTTGCAGTACAAAAATGCACAGGTTAGAGGCAACTCCCCAGTCCTCAGGGACAACACTTTGCAATTAATACGGTATTTTTGGGGCCTTGCGTGGTGATTCTTTTCCTTTCTTCTTCAAATATCTTCTCGATTAAAAACAAGGCTTCCAACTTCCCAAATTTTGTCATTCCATCATGTTAATAAAATCTTCCATCCTCCTCAAACTAACATATAAAAAGGAAAACTTCGCACTCACACTACCGGTCTACACCATTCTTCACTCAACAATCCAACAATTCACACCTCTCCTAAAAAAATTTCCCCTTCTCGACCTCACGGCTCCTTCCCCCAACCCCCTCTGTCGGTCACACTGCAACGCATCAAACCTAATTTTCCATCCCCGAATCCTCAACAAGCCATCAGACCAAGCATCGATCACCAGATAATCAAAACAAAGAGCTCAAAAGACAAAACAAGAAATGGTCGAAAGAGGATTTTGAACAGGAGAAGAAGCAAACCATCGAATTCGAAGGAGGGGAGAAAGTGGCAGAGGGGAATCGCACCTGAAGACGACAACGGGGGCGGACGAGGCGACGTCCTTGGCCTTGGCCAGCGCCACGTCGAACCCTAACCTATCCTCCTCCGTGGGCGAGCAGCTCCTCCGCGGCCCTCCTCCCATGGCCATTTCGAGGGATGGGCTGGGCCGGCACGTGCTCCTGGGGTTGGCGGGGACTATTTAAAGGCTTGGAAAAGGCTTAGACAGAACGAACTCGACCCAGTTCAATGGATCCTGGCCTAAGCCTGGTCCACAGTAATGAAAATTCCAAGTAGCAGGTTTTGGCATGGGCAAATTTTTTATCTTCTTCTTGCGGTGTCTGAGTACACAATCCATTTGGCTGGTGTGAGATCAAACATATAAAACTCTGAAACTTAGCCCAGAATTTTAACCTAACTTACCCCTCTATTTACTCTCACCCCTGGATGTATATATGTCGCGACCAGCATCTAGGTTGAGTCATGAGGATTAGGGCATGCATGTTTATCCTCAAACATGTCCCAGTACCTGGCAATACTAGGAGTCTGATTACAATTACTAGGAAAGGAGGCTAGTTATTGGAGATTCAAATGTTAATTGCTATGCCCCGAGAGAGAGAGAGAGAGATCATCATCAACCAAATCTATTCTTCTTAATCTCTATTGAGGTAATAAGGGAAAAAAGATAGATAGCCAAATATAGGTTATTCACCTCTTCTTCTTTCTCATCTCCATTTGCTTTAAGGGTATAAATTGTGCTGTGGACACTACCAACTAGATAAGAAGTTTGGAACCTCCTCCTCTCCTACATCCACCAATAAGCTAAAGAGATAGGGAAATAATGGGCTTTGGCGGGTTAGGATTAGATTTGAAGGATTTAAGGTATCAAAGGAGGTCTTACAAATAAACTAGTTAACCTATTTTTCTGATAAATTATGGTCTCGCCACCTCAATAGTAAGGATTGGGTCAATAATTATAAAATACTAGTTGCAACCAGAGAGGATGGATTATGGGAGTGTGTGACTTGAACTATTAATTGGGCCATGCAGATATATTGGTGCTAGATTTCTTGTGGGAAAGAATGGCTCGTGCATTCTTAATCGGACCATGCAAGTGCGTAGATGCGCTACTAGTATCAAAAACCAAAAAAGAAAATGAAGGATTATTAGTATGGGTCCTAATGTCGTGGGCTTCAAGGACTTTCACCACCAAGACATCACCTACTCAAAAGAGGAGAATGTAGTAGTAGATGAGGCTACAATTTTATGCTAATAGCTATGGATAAACTAGGGTAAAGCAAGATAAACAAAACTAGGTAAATAAAAATAAATGCAACGATAAAGATAAAAATAACTATAGGTGTTTGATTAGCCAAAGATCATTTTCTCATAATTATATTCTACTACTTATACAATATATCTTAAATGGCCTAACTATTAGCTCCTATCACCAATAACCATCCAGGCATGTCCGCCACATCTCTTTAGCAACTCCTGTAGTTTTCCTCCATGATTTCACTTTTCTCGTTCCAGCAACTGCTTACCTCCTTTCCTATGTTGAGTGAATACTATCATCAAGTCGAAGGCCTAGTTCTCCCATGTCATTGGACTGGGTTGATCATAGATGTGAGGTCTTAGCACCACTCGCCCTATGCCTCTATGATCGTTCATCGTACCTCAACCAAACTTTGTTCATCCTGACAATATTATATATAAACCTTGTTAGATGTATACCCTAGAAGTCAATCTGGCGGACACATTATTAATTATAAGACATAAATTTGTACTTAACTTTATTATTATTGAATAATAAATGGGCATGTTTTCATTCATATTGTTTATGTGTCTATGAATCGTCCAAGAAATTAATAAGATGATGATACATATTCTCAAGAGTTGAGAATTTGAGCCATGTATCATTGGTGATTAATTTCTAAAACTCCTGATCAATGGATCATCACGAGGACGATCCGATCAGTGCACAGATCGCTTTTCTTATGGATGGATGAGACTCGAGTCCACAGTGTAGGGACACTGAAGTGATAGTATAGGTGCTTGTTAGAGAACAAGGGTACTGAGCGTGACCAAGACAAGAAGTCACTTGGATGTCTATCCATTCGTCAGTGACTTGCTTGATGTTGCGGTAGTGTGACTGGTCCGTTGACCTACGGTGCTTCGGCTATTCACAGTGAGGCTATTGTAGTTTGACTGCACATATACATGGTCTCTAGTCATATGGGTCCTTGTTGTGTAGATTGGCTGCAATAGGTTCACTGTAGGAGTAGGGTATGCACTTACATGGAATCTATCGACCTTGATAGAAGAGGAGTGATCCTATGTGATTTATTAGACTGAGTTCTAAGACCTTGGCCAGGGCAGAATATATAGTGGAAAAGAGTTTTCTACTCTCGAACTCAAATCGAATAAATCTAGACATATGACAGACGACGGGGTTTGACGAGTTATCCATGACCTTCGGTCTGTAGGGATCCACAATAAAAGGACTGTATCATACGATAACTGCACCTAGAGGTTAATCATTCTATTTTGCTGGGTGGCCACTACATACTGCTAGGTGTCACTGGTGGATGGTGAGACTCACAGGGATCATCTTGATGGTCGATAATCCCTGGTGAGTTGAGTTGGAATTGTTTTAACCCATTGAAAGGAGTTTTCAATGATATTGTAATAGAGATTGAGGATGATAGTGTTATTTTGATGATTAACATTCAATTATCTAGAGTATGTTATAAGTTAAATTGATACTTCGTTTATAAGACTATTACTCTCAGGATATTTGTATAAATTGATATAGATACATTTCATTGTTTATTTGAATGAATCTAACCTTGAGATGCAGCAAAGTGTGGATTGAGTCGACTCAAAGGATGATTGGGTCGACCCCGGCACATCAAGAAATCATTTGGCACACTTCTGCAAAAATGGCACAGATGAACAGTGAGTTGGGTCGACCCAAGGAAAGCATGAGTCGACCCAAACATCAAGATCCTCAAAACAAGACAGAACAATGGTTCTCTGGATTCACTGAGAGGGTCGACCCAAGAAGTAGTTGAGTCGACCCAAGCTTGAGTCGACCCAAACCCTGAGAGGGTCGACCCAAAGGCAAGACAGAAAAGAAGACAGAAAATGGTTCTCTGGAATTACTGAGAGGGTCGACCCAAGAAGAAGTTGAGTCGACCCAAGTGAACTTTGAGTCAACCCAAAGAATGGTTGGGTCGACCCAAGGGAAGGAAGGCTGAATTTTAAGTTTCTGTGTTTTCTGAGAGAGTCGACCCAAGGAATGTTTGAGTCGACCCAAGTGAAAGTTGGGTCGACCCAAGGACAGGTTGAGCCGACCCAAACACGGGCTGAAGCATAACGGCTAGTTCTGCAGATGTACTTTTTGTCCTTCCCAAAGTCAGTAACGGCTAGTTTTTGAATTCTAACCATTGGGGCTTGTTCAATGGATGTAGGAGACTATTTAAAGTGGCACTATTCATCAGATAGAACAACCTTTTGAAAGCAATATCAAAGAGTACACAAGAAAACAAAAGTGCCCTAATCTTCTTCATCCAAGTGCTTCATTCAAGAATCAAAGAAAGGGGTTGAGCAGATTCAAAGAGTCATCAAGAGCTCCATCCTCCCTTGTAGAGTGAAGCATTCTTGACAAAGAAGAGAGAAGCCACTTCAAAGCGATAAATATTTTCTATACTCTTCTTTGTAGTTTATATTGTTTCATTTGCTCATTTAGGAGTTTAAATCTTCCTTCTTTATTTGTTAAACAACTTGTAAAGGTTGGTTGGTGGGCCCGGAAAACCAACGGAGTAGGTTGATTGGTGAACCCGGAAAACCAATTGTAAAGGTTCGTTGGTGAGCCCGTAAAACCAACAAAAGTTTTTGGTGAACTCGGAAAACCAAAGTGTAAAGGTTCGTTGGTGAGCCCGTAAAATCAACAAAGATTTTTGGATTGTGAGCCCGGAAAACAATCCAACTGTAATCTGCGAAATTATAGTGAATTCCCAAGAGGTCGCTTGGGGAGTGGACGTAGGTGCTAAGGAGAGCACCGAACCACTATACTTTGTGTTGTTTGTGTTGTGATTTGCTTTAGCTTACTAACCATCCATTTGACTTGAGTAAGATAGTTTAAATTTAAAAAGAAACCAATTCACCCCCCCCCCTCTTGGCTTGTCACCTTGGGCAACAAGTAGTATCAGAGCAAGGTGCTCTAATAGTACTCATTGATCTCACAATCAAGAGTTAAAGATCATGACAACCCAAGTGGGATATTCTATGAGTGAGGGGCAATCCACAAATAGACCACCTCTATTTAATGGCACAAACTACACATATTGGAAAGCTAGAATGAGGATATTCATTCAAGCTTCAGACTATGAACTATGGCAAATCATCACTAGAGGACCTCACACACCCACACTTAACATAGAGGGCACTATCATACCCAAACCAGAAATGGATTGGAATGAAAGTGATAGAAGATTAGCACAGTTAAATGCAAAAGCTATAAATATACTTTACTGCTCATTAGATGTAAATGAATTTAATAGAATATCTACTTGCACTACTGCCAAAGAAATTTGGGACAGACTTGAGGTCACACATGAAGGGACCAATCAAGTTAAGGAGTCAAAGATAAACATATTAGTACACAAGTATGAATTGTTTAAAATGGAATCTACTAAGTCCATAACTGATATGTTTACTCGTTTTACTGATATTATAAATGGGCTTAAGAGTTTAGGAAAGTTTTACTCTAACTCTGATTTGGTGCGAAAAATTCTCAGGTCTCTACCAAGGAATTGGGAGGCCAAGGTAACCGCTATTCAAGAAGCAAAGGACCTCAACACACTGCAGTTAGAGGAGCTTCTAGGATCACTCATGACCCATGAGTTGACAATGAGGCAAAATTCAGAAGATGAGGTCAAGAGAAGAAAGCCCATTGCCCTAAAGACTACCACCCCTAAACAACTAACTGAATCAGAAGATTCAGATGATGATGAAGAAATCGATGAAGAAGGGATGGTTGTGCTTGGGAGAAAATTCAGAAAATTTATGAGAGGTAAGAATAGGTTCCATAAAAAGAAACCCTTCCTTAAAGGTAACTCAAGCAAAGAAAAGGGTAAGGACAAAGAAAAGGAAAAAGAAACTCCCATTTGCTATGAGTGTAACAAACCCGGGCATTATAAGATAGATTGTCCAGATTTGAAGTGGATGGCAAGAAAGTTGAAAAAGAAGAATTTCATGACTGAATGGAGTGAAAGTGAGGAATCAAGTTCGGAGGAGGAAGATCATCAAGAGACGGCCCAAATGTGTCATATGGCCAATGACGATGAGGTAGATTCTGAACTTGACTGTGATTTTACTGTTGATGAATTACATGATGCATTCTTAGAACTCATGGAAGAACATAAGAAACTAATTAATAGAAATAAAGTTCTAAAAGAAGAAAATCAATCTCTTATTAAGGACAAGTTAAAACTGTCTCATACCTGTGAAACTTTGAGTAGGAAACTTACAAATGAAACCAAGGATCTAATTGCTGAAAATATCAAGTTAAAAGAAGATGCTGAAAAATATAAATCCTTGGTAGATAAATTTACACTTAGTTCTACCAAATTAAATATGATTCTTGATAGCCAAAAAGCTGTAAATGATAAGGCTGGTTTAGGATATAGAACAAATAGGAAACAAAAATTCTTAAAGAACATTTTTGTAAAAGCTAAAAGTGAAAATATTACTTGTTATTGCTGCAATAAGTTAGGACATAGAGCATATGAATGTAACTTTAGAAAGTCCAGTCAAAACAAATCAAGTTATAACCAAAAGATTAAATTCAAGAAAGTTTAGATTCCAAAAGGAACATGGAGTACTAACCCTAAAGGACCCAACTTAGTTTGGGTACCTAAAGTTTCTTCTTGATCTTGATTGCAGGTGTGTCTTACAGCTGATAAAGTGGAAAAACGATGGTATCTAGATAGCGGCTGTTCAAGACACATGACCGGTGACGTAGATCAATTTGTCACCTTAGAATCAAAGAAAGGTGGAGTAGTAACCTATGGAGACAATGGTAAAGGGCATATCATTGGAAAGGGTAAAATTTTTATTGCTCCATCTATTTTTATAGAAAATGTCTTATTAGTTAAGGATTTGAAACATAACCTTCTTAGTATAAGTCAATTTTGTGATAAAGGGTTTAAAGTTACATTTGAAGCATCTGTATGCATAATCACTAATCCTAAAGATAATAGCATTGTACTTGTAGGACAAAGGCAAAGAAATATTTACTTAGTAGATCTTCATGAGTTAGGCAAGAAAAATGGTTTATGCTTAATTACTAATGAAGAAAAGAAAAATGAAACTAGTTGGCTTTGGCATCGAAGATTAGGACATGCTAGTATGGAATTAATATCAAAACTAGTTAAGAAGGAATTAATAAAAGATGTGCCAAAATTGATCTTTGAAAAGGACAAAATATGTGGACCATGGTCATTGGGAAAACAAACTAAATCATCTTTCAAATCGAAGAATGTAGTATCAACAACTAGACCATTTGAACTCATACACATGGATTTATTTGGACCTACTAGAACTACAAGTCTAGGAGGGAAGAAATATGGACTAGTTATTGTTGATGATTTTTCAAGGTATACATAGGTTTCATTTTTGGCACATAAGAATGAAGCATTTTCAGAATTTTTGAAACTATATAATAATATCATAAATAAAAAGAAACTCACCTTAGTAGCAATTCGAAGTGATCATGGTACGGAATTTGAAAATCAACACTTTGAAGAATTTTGCACTAAAAATGGAATATCACATCAATTTTCAGCACCTAGAACGCCTCAACAAAATGGGGTTGTTGAAAGGAAAAATAGGACATTGGCAGAAATGGCACGCACAATGTTGTGTGAGTCAAATCTTCCAAAGTACTTTTGGGCTGAAGCTATAAACACTGCTTGCCATATTCTAAATCGAGTTTTAATACGACCTATAACCAAGAAAACTCCTTATGAACTCTGGAAGAATAAGAAACCAACTGCTAAATATCTTAAAGTTTTTGGATATAGATGTTTCATCTTAAACAATGGCAAGGAGGATCTAAGTAAATTTGATGCCAAGTCAGATGAAGGTATCTTCTTAGGATACTCCACATCTAGCAGGGCATACAGAGTATTCAATAAAAGAACCTTAGTAGTGGAAGAGTCAGTCAATATTATATTTGATGAGTCTGATAGTGAGTCTGCTAGGAAAGAAAATATTGTTGATGATGATACAGGAATTATCGACTTTGAAAAGTTGAATATTGATGACGTGCCAAATCAACATAAGGGAGATGATAGCGTGCCACCACAATCCCAAAACTTGCCAAAGGAATGGAGGTATGCATATGGACATCCTAAAGACTTAATCATTGGTGATCCATCTCAAGGGATAAGAACTCGATCATCTCTTAGGAATTTAAATGATTATCTTGCTTTCGTTTCACAATTAGAACCTAAGACTTATGAAGAAGCTGAAAAAGATACTAACTGGATAAATGCCATGCAAGAAGAATTAAATCAATTCAAAAGAAGTAATATATGGACATTAACTGAAAGACCAAAGCATAATTCAGTAATTGGAACAAAATGGATATTTAGAAATAAATTAGATGAAAATGGATTAGTTATAAGAAATAAGGCTAGACTTGTAGCTAAGGGATACAATCAAGAAGAAGGAATAGATTTTGATGAGACATTTGCTCCTGTAGCTAGATTAGAGGCTATTAAATTACTTCTAGCATTTGCATGTTTCATGGATTTCAAATTATATCAAATGGATGTGAAGTGTACATTTTTAAATGGTTTTATTGAGGAGGAAGTATATGTAGAACAACCTCCAGGTTTTGAGAATCATGAATTGCCAAATCATGTCTTTAAACTACATAAGGCATTATATGGATTAAAGCAAGCACCTAGGGCTTGGTATGATCGATTAAGCAAATTTCTGCTTAATAATGACTTTAGTAGAGGAAATGTAGATAAAACTCTATTTCTCAAAAGAAAGGACAAAAATCTATTAGTGGTACAAATATATGTAGATGACATAATCTTTGGTGCCACAAATGATACTCTTTGCAAAGAATTTGCTGATTTAATGTATGGAGAATTTGAAATGAGTTTGATGGGAGAACTAAGCTTCTTTCTAGGATTACAAATCAAACAAACTAAAGAAGGCATTTTCATTCATCAAACTAAGTATACAAAGGAAATACTAAAGAAGTTCGGGAATGAAAATCATAAGGGAGTAGGCACTCCAATGAATCCTACTAGCAAGCTAGACAAGGATGAAAAAGGGAAGAGTATTGATATCAAGCTCTATAGAGGACTAATTGGATCCTTGCTCTATCTTACTGCTAGTAGACCCAACATCGTATTTAGTATAGGAATATGTGCTAGATACCAATCGGATCCTAAGGAGTCACATTTAAGTGCTGTTAAGAGAATCCTTAGATATTTAAGAGGAACTACCAATATAGGGCTATGATACTCAAGGGACTCCTGTCTAAATTTGCTTGCGTATTCAGATGCTGATTTTGCCGGATGCAAATTAGATAGGAAGAGCACAAGTGGCACATGTCAATTCTTAGGAAATAACTTAGTATCATGGTTTAGCAAAAAGCAGAATTCAGTGGCACTGTCCACAGTTGAAGCTGAATATATAGCTGCTGGTAGTTGTTGTGCTCAAGTATTATGGCTTAAGCAACAACTAGAGGACTATGGAGTTAAACTAGATAATATTCCTATTAAGTGTGATAATACTAGTGCCATCAATCTTACTAAAAATTCAGTTCAGCACTCTAAAGCCAAACACATAGAAATAAGGTACCATTTTATTAGGGATCATGTGCAAAATGGAAATATATGTATTAAGCATATATGCACTGAAAAACAATTAGCCGACATATTTACGAAACCATTGAGTGAAGATAGATTCTGCATGCTAAGGAGGGAATTAGGCATATGTGATCCTTTTTATTGAAGAAATATAAAAAGGGAGCTAGTAGTCTCATGATACATTCTTCCAAATTCTAAAATCCCATGAAACATGAGTCAAATTTGTTATCTAGAGATTCCTTACTCATGTATCATTGTCCCATAAAGAGTTTATAAGGATTGGAAGCAAGAAAAATTCTTAGAAGCAAAAAAGAAGAGAAAAAAAAAAAAATTCTGCACTTGGGTCGACCCAACCCAGAATAGGGTCGACCCAACGTTGAGTCGACCCAAGAAAAATTTTGAGTCGACCCAACGTCGGGACCCCACTGTTAAAAGGGGACCCGAGAGCATTGTTAGGGCACTGTTTGCCCTTGTCCTCTTCTGAATACTCTAATCCCCACTCTCCAAACTCCTCCAAACTCCTCCAAACAGTAGATTACCTTGAGATCTTAGAGAAATGGGACCCAAAAGAGCCGTAGCCAAGAGATCCGGAAGAGTCACACGGATCCAACGGGAGGAAAGGCAACCTACGGAGCCATCTACTGTGTCTCCACGACGTGAGGCACGTGCGGAGGCCCCTCCTCCTCCTTCCCCCTCAGTGATACTTGCAAGATTTGCGGGGAGACCGGTTACAACGGGGAGAAGGATCCATTTCGAGTTCTTTGATCAAGAAGGGTTTCGGTTGAGGGAATGGATCCAAAGGCAAGGTTGGGAGTATCTTTGCTCCCTAGACGTGATGATCTACCCCGGATTGGTTCAGGAGTTCTATGCCTTCCTCAAAACTGGTATGGGAGGGCTTGTTTCGGAAGTTCGAGGGGTTCGAGTTCGAGTTTCCGAGGAGAGCTTGAGTGAGCTACTTCATCTACCCTGCGTAGGAGCCACTCCGGAAAAGCCTGAAAACAAAATGAGAGCTCTACAGTTGATCATGAAAAATGAGAACTTCGACTTTTCCGCGAAGGTAATAGCTAGTTCTCTTACTGCTGAAATGAGATTATTGCTCAGTATAATAAATAGAATCTTATTTTCAAAGACCGGGAGATTCGATCTCATCACGGAGCGAGATCTAGCAGTGATGGAGTGTATGATTCAGGGGATTCTCCTAAATCTTCCGGCCATGATACTGAGACAGAAGAGGAAGGTGATGTGCAACTCCAGGGTATCACTACCTTATGGTATGATACTCACCTTGATTTTTCGACAGCACGGTTTAGCTCTCGAGGAGGAGGCATCCAAGAGTCTGCATCATACTGACACATACACTGCACGGACACTTATACGCATGGGATATGAGAAAGTGAAGGGGCAGTGGATTCACACTGGAGCAGGCATTCAGGGTGAGGCACCAGAGGGAGATGCACCAGAGGATGAGGATGAGGAGCACATGGATCATCCTACTGCACCTTCAGAGGCTGGACCATCATCATCCGTTCCTCCGAGAGATACGGATGAGTTCTGGAGCAGGATGACTGAGCTCATGTCAGCTCAGGCAAGGACTATCACTGACGGGCTGACAAGCCGATTGGACGCCCGATTGGACGTCATGTCTGCTGAGATCAGTGATCTGAGGCAGCAGATAGGAGCACTCCGGAGAGAGAGAGAGACCCATGGACTATCTGTGCCACAGGCTGCTGAGTCAGAGATTTCGGCACAGAGTCATCCAGCTCGTCGTGCTCCACGCCAGACACAGTCTCACCAGGCTCGACCTCCCCTCGCCACGTACACTAGGAGGATGAGGACTAGATTCCAGCCGTTAGAGTCTCCCTAGGCTGATCTTAGCATCTATGTTTAGAGCCTAGGCTAGATATCTAGTTCTCATATGTATTTTGCTTTTATCATGTATCTTTAAACTTTGATTCAGGAACATTGTATCTGTTTTTGTTTTTGGCATGAATGTATGAAAATGTTCCCATTTTGATCAATGAAATTTAAAGTTTGGTATTTATTGCATCTTTCCCATGTATCTTTTTGATGATAACAAAAAGGGGGAGAAGTAAAGAAAGAGTATTTATTTTAGGAGAAGTAAAGATCTTAGGGGAGAAGTAAAGATATTGTTTAGAGTAAATAAAGTAACAAAAAGGGGAGAACTAAAGATATCTTTAGAGTAAGTAAAGAAAGAATAATAAGAGCAAAAGTAAAGAAAGTTAAAGAAAGGAGAAGTAAAGAAAAAGAAATAAGAAGTTATGTAAAGAAAGAGAAATAAGAACTTATGCAAGAAAAGAGAAATAATTGGGCAAACAAATTGAAAATCATATAAGAAAGCTTATACATCTAAGGGGGAGCAATTTGTAACAATTAAAATCATCAAATCAAAAATTTCTATCAAATTTCAGAATTTGGCACATATAATTTCAGAATTTGGCACGCACCTCTCGCACCCCGATACATAACCTGAAACTCATATTTTATCTCAAATTTTTGAAGTTTCATCGTTAATGAATTATAAATGAAAGGGGGAGCAATTCAAAAAGTCAAATTGGCAACATTTAAATGAAATAGGGGGAGATTTCACTCTTATATATGAAAAGCTGAAATTCAGCAAGTTAAGCCCTTTCAAAAACTGATCTTAAAGACAAGTATCAATAGGCTCATACTCTTTATTTTGTAATCATCAAAAAGGGGGAGATTGAGGATGATAGTGTTATTTTGATGATTAACATGCAATTATCTAGAGTATGTTATAAGTTAAATTGATACTTCATTTATAAGACTATTACTCTCAGGATATTTGTATAAATTGATATAGATACATTTCATTGTTTATTTGAATGAATCTAACCTTGAGATGCAGCAAAGTGTAGATTGAGTCGACTCAAAGGATGATTGGGTCGACCCCGGCACATCAAGAAATCATTTGGCACACTTCTGCAAAAATGGCACAGATGAACAGTGAGTTGGGTCGACCCAAGGAAAGCATGAGTCGACCCAAACATCAAGATCCTCAAAACAAGACAGAACAATGGTTCTCTGGATTCACTGAGAGGGTCGACCCAAGAAGTAGTTGAGTCAACCCAAACCCTGAGAGGGTCGACCCAAAGGCAAGACAGAAAAGAAGACAGAAAATGGTTCTCTGGAATTACTGAGAGGGTCGACCCAAGAAGAAGTTGAGTCGACCCAAGTGAACTTTGAGTCAACCCAAAGAATGGTTGGGTCGACCCAAGGAAAGGAAGGCTGAATTTCAAGTTTCTGTGTTTTCTGAGAGAGTCGACCCAAGGAATGTTTGAGTCGACCCAAGTGAAAGTTGGGTCGACCCAAGGACAGGTTGAGCCGACCCAAACACGGGCTGAAGCATAACGGCTAGTTCTGCAGATGTACTTTTTGTCCTTCCCAAAGTCAGTAACGGCTAGTTTTTGAATTCTAACCATTGGGGCTTGTTCAATGGATGTAGGAGACTATTTAAAGTGGCACTATTCATCAGATAGAACAACCTTTTGAAAGCAATATCAAAGAGTACACAAGAAAACAAAAGTGCCCTAATCTTCTTCATCCAAGTGCTTCATTCAAGAATCAAAGAAAGGGGTTGAGCAGATTCAAAGAGTCATCAAGAGCTCCATCCTCCCTTGTAGAGTGAAGCATTCTTGACAAAGAAGAGAGAAGCCACTTCAAAGCGATAAATATTTTCTATACTCTTCTTTGTAGTTTATATTGTTTCATTTGCTCATTTAGGAGTTTAAATCTTCCTTCTTTATTTGTTAAACAACTTGTAAAGGTTGGTTGGTGAGCCTGGAAAACCAACGGAGTAGGTTGATTGGTGAACCCGGAAAACCAATTGTAAAGGTTCGTTGGTGAGCCCGTAAAACCAACAAAGGTTTTTGGTGAACCCGAAAAACCAAAGTGTAAAGGTTCGTTGGTGAGCCCGTAAAACCAACAAAGGTTTTTGGATTGTGAGCCCGGAAAACAATCCAACTGTAATCCGTGAGATTATAGTGAATTCCCAAGAGGTCGCTTGGGGAGTGGACGTAGGTGCTAAGGAGAGCACCGAACCACTATACTTTGTGTTGTTTGTGTTGTGATTTGCTTTAGCTTACTAACCATCCATTTGACTTGAGTAAGATAGTTTAAATTTAAAAAGAAACCAATTCACACCCCCCTCTTGGCTTGTCACCTTGGGCAACAGAGATTGCAATATTTCTCACTACCAGTCAGAATAGAACCTATGGGGTCACACACATTAGAAGTATTGACCAATCCGATGGTTGAATTGTGATTAAAAATCACATGTGATCAATTAGATTGATAAATGATTAACCCACTAAGAGTTAGTGGTTAGAAAAAGAAATAATTGTAATCGGATTGCAATTTAATTTAATTAATTAGATTTAATTAAATGGACTTGATTATGAATCCTACTTGGAATGGGATTCATGAAGTCCTAATTGGATTAGGATTTCAAATTAAATTAGAGTCCTACTTGGAATAGGATTTCTAAAGTCCTAATTGTCTTAGGGCCGAAATTTGAACAAATCCTGATTAGATTGGGATTTTCTCAAGTCCTAATTAATTTTAATTTTAATCTAATTAATTAAATGACTCCTAATTGGATTAGGATTCAAGAGTTCAATAGAGTCATGGTTCAATTAAATCCTAATTAGATTAGGATAAGGAGGAAATTGAAATGGGTTCATACAAGTCCTATTTTAACTAGGATTGGACTCATGCATTATACCCAAATTAAATCACCCATTAATTTGATTAAGTGGCAGATTTAAATGGATAAGAAGGAGGGGAATATGCCCCTCTCTTTGAGCCATGCGTGGGAGAAAAAGGAGGGGCGCACGCCCTCCCTAGGTGGCAAGAAATAGAGATAAGGATGAGCTCCTAAAAAATAGGAGCTCATCTTTATCCCTTTGCATTTCAAAAGGAAGAGGTGATTTCGGCCAGCATTTTTTATGTTTTTCTTGGGCATTTCGGCAACACCTCTCTTCCCTTCATTCCTCCTTCCAGCGGCAAGAGAAAAGGGAGAAAAAGAAAAGGTGGTGGCGCCTTCTTCTTCCTCTTCCTTGGGTCTAGCGCATGAGAAAAGAAAAAGGCTGCAAGGGCTTTGTTTTTTGTTCCTTGATCCATCCTTCTTCTACCTTCTCCCTTTTGGCATTCAAGAGTTGATTGTAAAGGCAGGATATCAGCCATCCATAGCCATCTCTGCAAGGGAGCTAGCATCCCGGTGAGATTCAAAGGCTTCGATCGAGTTAGTACTTCGTGTGGATACCTGTAGAGGCCGGACGCGTGTACGGCTTCCACTGAGCCTTGATCAAATACCACGTGAATCAGATTTGTGGAGACCATCTACCCGCACAAGGTGAAGATCTGATCTTCTTAATGATTTTAAAATGGTTTAAAATAATTTAATTTCGATCTATCTACAAACGAAAGGTTTTAAAACACGTTCATGCGATAAACGGATCCCGCATATGTTTTTTCGCTGCAATCTAAAAATTATTTCGAAATTTTCATGGCATATGAGGGATGCTAACAGTGGTATCAGAGCTAGGTTATGTAGATTAAGATTAGAATTAAATTTTTTAAGGCATTTTAGATCTAAAATTTAAGGGATTATGCTTGCTGAAATTTATGTATGCAGAATTTTCAGCTTGCTGATTTTTCTGCATACTAATGAATGGATGCTTAGATTAATGATTCTAATGCTTTGATAATGTGATTACAAATATTTAGAATCAAATCTTGCATAATCAGCAAGTCATGAGATGAAATAATCAATTAAATTACAGATTTGAAAATAATTTTTTATGCATGTGATGCGTATGGTGATGATCATGGATGGACCCTTTGAATGTGCTGAAATGTTCTGCGATGTTCTATGATGCATGTAATTTTAATTTTCAGATGCCTGCGTGCATCTTAAATTCATATATTAGAGACCTGCGTGTCTCATGAAAAAGGTTGTAATTTATTCTTTATTTTTATTTTAATTTTTAAAGCAATCTGGGATGTAATCTGTGATGTGTGTTGCACGTCGATGGTTGATCGATATGTACATCAACAAGCTCAACATGCGCGGATCGAGATCAAGGGTTGATTGAAGATGGATCAAGGAGTTGATCACAATTGGACCTAGAGGATCAAGATCGAGTCAAAAGTTGAAGACGATCAAACCAATTGATGTGCATGTGCTTGTAAAATGACTCCATCCTGGATCCATGATCATCATCATTTAATTTTATTTTTGATAAATGCCTGGATGTTTAATACTTATGTTTATGCGTGTAGATTTATATTTGCATGAGATGTGAATACGCGATCGAGTGAGACCTAAATCGAAACCACCCTAATCAGTCGAGGGTGAATCAACATGAGTTAGTCATATTAGATTAATTGATCTAATTAGTGTCTAGGCAAGCCTAAAAGGTGGTTACTTAATTAGGACCTTACTCTCTGAGTAAGGGGAGCCTTCCACCTGCTTACCTGGCCAATTGTTCGATTACCTCTTATGAAGAACTCAAGTTGCAAACACTAAGACTTGATTATGCAATATTAAGTCCATAGGTCTTCTACCGTAGTAGAGCTGCTAAGGTCTTTTCGGTGTTGATTTGTCTCGGCTGGACACAGTGGGCAAGTTGCATCGGAGGACTGGACCTCTCTATTAGACATGAGATGTTGTGGGGTAAAGGTGGGGTTGGGCACCAATAACTATTAGGTGAGGACCCAATGACGACTTTATTTCTGCGGTTATATGTGGGTCTGACTTAACTAAGTAATGAGGCCAATAACTGTTAGGTGAGGTCTTCATGACTTAGAGACCAAGTATCACTGCAATTTGCTTGAGAAGCATTGTACAAGAGTTGTACACTCATCCATTTATATGTCACCAATAACTGTTAGGTGAGGCGGCATGTAAATCGGTGAGACCGCAGTACCCACTAGAAATCCTAGTCGCGTAGGGTTTTCGTTTCTTCATCAGGAGAGTATGAGAGATTTGAGAAAATAGTGGGAGCATATTTGTTTTAATAGACCCTAAAACAAATAGAGTTCAAGTACAAAGTCTAACTAGAATCTTTACTCTCTACAGATCACAATGTCAGCTTCAAACCCTTTGATCCGTATTCTTGAGACCAACCGACTGACCGGAACCAACTACAAAGACTGGCTTAGAAACCTGAAAATTGTTCTGAATTGTGAGAAACTAGGGTATGTGCTGGAGAACGATATCCCCAGGTTACCAGCACGTCCTACTGATGATCAGCGTGAGACGCATCAAAAGTGGACAGATGACGACATTAGGGTCAAATGCTACATTATGACATCCATGACTAATGAACTTCAATGCCAGCATGAGAATATGAAGACTGCTAGGAAAATACTGGCACACCTGCAAGAGTTGTATGGTGAGCAGAGCCGCACTGCACGCTTTGAAGTGTCCAAGAGACTCTTCAAGGCAAAGATGCGCGAGGGGCAGTCTGTCCACGATCACTGTTTGACTATGATCAAGGACCTAGAGGAGCTTGAGAAGCTCGGTATGACCATGCATAAGGAACTGCAGATAGATCTGATCCTGCAATCCCTTTCTGATTCATTTGGGTAGTTTATTGTAAACTACCATATGAATAAGATTGAATGCACTAAGACCGAATTGTTGAACATGTTGGTAACTACTGAGGGAGCCTTGAAAGGTTCAAGGGGCTCTGTTCTAGCTGCTAAGCTGACTTCTGGTTCCAAGAAAAAGTCTACTTGGAAGAAAAAGAAGCCTGTAAAGAAGCAGAAGAAAGATAAGAAGCCTAAGAAGGAAGTTCATAAGAAAAAGGCTAGTGACAAGGAAAAATGTTTCCATTGCAATGTCGACGGCCATTGGAAAAGGAACTGCCCTTCATACCTCGAGAGCCTGAAGAACAAAAAGGCAGACTCACCTTCTGAAGGTATGTTAGACTTGCTCGTAATTGAAACTAACCTTACGGTTTCTTTTACTTCTAGTTGGGTTATAGATTCTGGTTCTAGTGGTCATTTGTGCACTACTATGCAGGATCTAAAGGAAAGTAGGAGACTGGCGGAAGGTGCAGTAACCCTTCGGGTAGGCAACGGGGCAAGAGTTGCTGTTGTAGCTGTGGGCACCTATCCTCTGCAATTACCGTCTAGATTTAGTTTATTGCTTAGAGACTGTTATTATATCCCTGCTGCTAGCACGAATTTGATTTCTGTTTCATGTTTAGCACAGGATGGTCATATTTTGACCTTTGACAAAGACTGCTGTTCTATTTATTTCAGAAATAAATTAGTTGCACGTGGTTTCATGATTGACAGTCTCTATCACTTACATGTCGATATGTCTGTAAATGTGTCTGAGCAAGTAGCGAGTGCCATAGGATCTAAAAGATCCAGAGATGAGATAAACCAGAAGTATTTGTGACACCTCAGGCTTGGCCATATTGGAGAAGACAGAATGAACAAAATGGAGAAAGATGGGCTTCTCGACCCATTGACTTTCGAGTCATATCCAGTTTGTGAGTCTTGTCTTCAAGGAAAAATGGCTAGATTGCCCTTTGTAGGACATGGAGAGAGGACCACTGAAATACTTACCCTCATACACACTGATGTGTGTGGCCCATTTGATGTGTCAGCCAGGGGTCGTTATTCGTACTTCATTACCTTTACCGATGACTATTCACGATATGGGTATGTGTATCTTATGAGATACAAATCTGAGTCTTTTGAAAAGTTCAAAAAGTTCAGAAATGAAGTAGAAAAATAGACCGGAAAAATCCTTACGGTTCTTCGATCAGATCGAGGAGGAGAATACCTTAGTAGGGAATTTTGGAACTATCTCAAGGAGAATGGCATAGTCTCACAATGGACGCCTCCAGGTACACCTCAACTCAACGGGGTTTCAGAAAGGAGGAATCGGACTCTATTGGATATGGTCTGATCCATGATAAGCTTCACTGATCTACCTATGTTTCTTTGGGGAGATGCCTTATTATCCGCAATTTACTTATTGAATAGAGTTCCCTCTAAATCCATTCCTACCACACCGTATGAGATATGACATGGTAAGAAGCCGAGTCTTGGTCATCTCAAGATTTAGGAATGTCCGGCCCACGTCAAACGACAACAGGCGAATAAGTTAGAGCCTAGGACCATAAGTGCTCGTTTCATTGGATATCCTAAAGAGTCATTAGGATACAATTTTTACGTCTCAGAGGATCACAATGTGTTTGGGAGCCGACATGCTGTCTTCCTGGAAAAATAGTTTATCCTTGATAGAGGCAGTGGTAGAAAAATTGAGCTTGAAGAGAAAGTCTCTGAAAAGCAACGAGTAATGGATCCTATAGAACCTATTCACATAGAGCTAGTACACATAGTACCTCCTCCACCTCGTAGATCTAGTAGAGTCTTTCATCCTCCCGATAGATACTTAGGTATACTAGTAGAGGACACCAAGGAAATGTTTCTCATGGGAGATAGGGAACATATACAGGATCCCAATACCTACAACGAGGCGATATCTGATGTCGATTCCGAGAAATGGCTGGAAGCCATGAAGTCAGAGATAGACTCCATATATTCCAACCAAGTCTGGACTTTAGTAGATCCAACAGAAGGTATAGTACCTATTGGATGCAAATGGATCTATAAAAGGAAGATAGGTTCGGATGGAAAGGTAGAGACCTATAAGGCAAGACTAGTGGCGAAAGGGTATAGTCAGCGCGAAGGCATTAACTATCAGAAGACCTTTTCACCTGTAGCCATGCTAAAATCCATTCGAACATTGCTTGCCATTGCAGCATTTCATGATTATGAAATTTGGCAGATGGATGTGAAAACTGCTTTCCTGAATGGATATCTTGATGAAGATATTTATATGGAGCAGCCTTTGGGTTTCACTTCCAGTGATGGTGATCACAAGGTCTGCAAGCTGCAAAGGTCCATCTATGGACTAAAGCAAGCATCTCGGAGTTGGAACACTCGTTTCAATGATGCGATCAAATCGTTTGATTTCATCAAGAACGAAGAGGAACCGTATGTTTGCAAGAAGGTTAGTGGGAGTGCTGTCGTGTTCCTCGTACTGTACGTGGATGACATCCTCTAGATTGGGAATGATGTTCCCATGCTAACCTCGGTCAAGGTTTGGTTGTCAAAAGAGTTCTCCATGAAAGACCTTGGGGAAGCATCCTACATTTTGGGGATTAAGGTCTATAAAGATAGATCTAAGAGGTTGCTTGGCCTATCACAGAAGATGTACATAGAGGAGGTGCTGAAAAGGTTCAGCATGGAAAACTCCAAAAGGGGTCTATTACCCCTTAAGCATGGGATTCATCTCTCCAAGAAAATGTGCCCCAACACATCTGAAGAGATTCAACACATGAGCAGGATCCCTTATGCTTCTGCAATAGGGAGCCTCATGTATGCCATGCTATGTACACGACCTAATATAGCCCTTACTGTGAGTGTCACTAGCAGATATCAGTCGAATCCAGGCGAAGAGCACTGGACAGCTGTGAAGAACATTCTTAAGTACTTAAGAAGAACTAAAGATTTGTTCTTGGTCTTTGGGGGAGCATCAGAGTTAAAGATAGAAGGATACACAGATTCAGACTTTATGACTGATATTGATGATAGAAAGTCTACGTCTGGATATGTGTTCTTGTGCAATGGTGGTACGGTAAATTGGAAGAGTTCCAAACAACCGATCATTGTTGATTCTACCATGGAAGCTGAGTATATCGCCGCCTCTAAAGCTGCAAAGGAAGCCTTCTGGTTCAAAAAATTCATTGCAGAGCTAGATGTAATGCCATCAGATGCCATCACATTCTACTGCGATAATAATGGCGCCATAGCTCTTGCTAAGGAGCCTAGGTCTCATCAGAAGTCCAAGCACATAGAGCAGCGCTTTCACCTCATACGCGACTACCTCGAAAAGAAATATGTCGAGGTGCTGAGAATAGACTCCACGGACAACGTGGCGGACCCGCTCACTAAGCAGTTAAATCAGCAGAAGATTGAAGCCCACCTTGAGAAGATGGGACTTAGATATATGTCTGATTGGCTTTAGTGCAAGTGGGAAATTATTAAATGTATGCCCTAGAAGCCAATCTCGCAGACACATTATTAATTCTGGGACATAAATTTATACTTAACTTTATTATTATTGAATAATAGATGGGCATGTTTTTATTTATATTGTTTATGTGTCTATGAATCGTCCAAGAAATTAATAAGATGATGATACATATTCTCAAGAGTTGAGAATTTGAGCCATGTATCATTGGTGATTAATTTCTAAATACTCCTGATCAATGGATCATCACGAGAACGGTGATCGATCCGATCAGCGCACAGATCGCTTTCCTTATGGATGGACGAGACTCGAGTCCATAGTGTAGCAACACTGAAGTGAAAGTGTAGGTGCTTGTTAGAGAACAAGGGTACTGAGCGTGACCAAGACAAGAAGTCCCTTGGATGTCTATCCATTCGTCAGTGACTTGCTTGATGTTGCGGTAGTGTGACTGGTCCTTTGACCTGCGGTGCTTCGGCTATTCACAGTGAGGCTATTGTAGTTTGACTGCACATATACATGGTCTCTAGTCATATGGGTCCTTGTTGTGTAGATTGGCTGCAGTAGGTTCACTGTAGGAGTAGGGTATGCACTTACATGGAATCTATCGACCTTGATAGAAGAGGAGTGATCCTATGTGATTTATTAGACTGAGTTCTAAGACCTTGGCCAGGGCAGAATATATAGTGGAAAAGAGTTTTCTACTCTCGAACTCAAATCGAATAAATCTAGACATATGACAGACGACGGGGTTTGACGAGTTATCCATGACCTTCGGTCTGTAGGGATCCACAATAAAAGGACTGTATCATACG